>NW_027111310.1:157509-159256 GCF_000696795.3 Halyomorpha halys | reverse complement strand
ATAATGAATTGTTAAAAAAAAAATCTTTGTAAGGCCCACCAGGCCGATCTGGTATTAAAGAAATAAAATAAAGTAAAACCAATGAATCATTTCTGGAAGTTTAGTTTTCTCAAAAAAATGGATGTACGCCTAAATTATCTTAAGGACTGAAGAATAACCAATTAAGTGCATTAAAAATTTAGTTTGTAAGTACTTCAAAACTTTAGAATTGCCAAACTACGCATTAAAGTACTTTGCCATGCAGATTTTTCTTTGTTGGGAGCTTTGTAATTAAAAACAATGACAAATGATCGGTTAACTTAAATGAGGATTAAACGGTTTAAAAAGTTTCTTTAACACTAATAGGGCGGGCTATTTTTTATCACGCTTGAAAAACTTCTTAACTGATTATTCCTCTTCCTTACACACTTTGAGCAAGTTGTTTCATACCATTTAAGCGATTAAACAAAAAGGCTCTCTCAGCCGCGTATAATCTGGGTCTACTTAACGCCTATCCCTCGCTGGCGTATTCATTTCATAAAGTTTTTCTCCTAAACTAAAATTTCAATGTTAATCATTGGAGTAAAAATTAGTTAGCTGTTGATGTGTATACTAAAACGATTACTTTCGAGCTACTGTACATAGGCGCTATTGTAGACAAACCGCGACTCGCGAACCACATAGTTGTTTGAACAAAATGATTACATTTTTTGTTCTATATGTGTGATATCATTTCTGAAATTATTTTTTGTGATTCGTTTATTTTAAGTTATTAATTTTGAAAGAACAAAATATAAATAAAATTATCTTCAATGCATGGAGGATCTTGCCGGATCTAGAAGAAATAAAAAAAATTGTATTTGGTATTCCTAGTATTTTGTCCAATTTTGCGTCAATAAACGTTTTCCAATGTAAACATCATTAAACATGTATTCAGAAACTAAATAAGGGATGATAACCTGAATTTTATCAATCATTTTAATTAAATTCAAGTGAATTGTTCTTATTAATTGGAAGCCATACTACTGACACATGAATATATTATTTACACAAGTGTATTTATTACAATCTATTTAATAAATTCAAATATAACTAGATCTTCTACTTTTTCTTGACATCTTAAACATAGAAATTAGGATTTAAAGTTTGTCAAGAACCAGATACCATTCCTTCCATGGATAAACTTCTCAACCACCCAATTCCACTCGTTTCTAACCTGGCTTCTCCTTCATTACCTAATAATCCTCCTAGGCGTCCGAAAAGAAGATGGCCTTGAGATCTTCTCCTCTAGAAATGTTATTGGAGTTCTATCAGTGGGTAGATTCTCCACATGTTTGTATCATGTCACTATGTCACTTACAGCAAATTTACTTGTTGTAACTGTAATTTACAGTTGTAAATAACAATAAATAAATTATTAAAAAAAGTTTGTCAGACTCTGTTCTTGCGTAGCGCTTGATGTAGCCAAAAATACTACAGATTTTAATTTTTTTTAAGAATTAATATTTTTCTCATTGGCCAAAAAGCATCCAGTTTTTGATATAATTCTATATATCTATTCTGTTCTTAACAAAGGTGTATGATATGTTTTTTCAATAAAATTATAAAAGCCAAATATAATAATAGTAATAATATTTACTGCCTTTTCTTATGTAATACCATTGTTAGTAATTGAATTTAACTAATTTGCCATAAAATATGTTTGATAATAAATTATTACGATTTTTACATTTTTTTATTTATATTTTATATAGTAATTCTTCTAGTG
>NW_027111310.1:151223-156482 GCF_000696795.3 Halyomorpha halys | reverse complement strand
GGCAACATAGGGGACATTGAGGATGATTTGATTTGTGACAAAGTAAGGAGCATTAAGGATTTTACGAAGTATTTTGGACTTTAAGGATTGGATTCAAGAGGAATTAGATGGTTTAGTGGAGCCCCATAGCTCAACTCCGTATGTCCAGATAGGCCTTATAATAGTATGTAGATCAGTCTTTTGTAATGGATTGGAAGTTTGGACCGTTTGTCTAGTAAATGTTGTAATAGTCCAATGTTATTTAAATAAGAATTATCTTGAAACTAGATTTTATAAAAACATAATATGATCGATCAAATTGTTGTTGCTCTCATAATTGATAATTACTTCTATCTTTAATAATTCTTAAAAAAAAAAAAAATAAACATGAAGATTGTAAATTTTAATGAACGAAGGTGAATGAGACAATAGCAATAGAATATTTTAAAAACTGAACAATCGATTCACTGTAACTGAAACAAACAAATGTTGAAAAGAGAAAGTAAACATTTCTATCAAACGTCACGTTGGTTTACTAAAATATTTACTTACAAACGGATCAAAGCCCCAATGGAATTTTGACTATTCAATAATAGAATATGATTATTTCAGGCTGACCTCACTAATTTTGTAAAATTTATTGTTTGTAAATTGGACTATCGCTAATCAAAAATCGGGATAACCGAACGGGAAAAAAAGGACACTTCATAAATAACAAATTAATTTAAAAATAAAAATTATAAATTTATATACATTAAAATATTTTTACAACCATCAATCATTGTCCAGTAATTTTTTTATATATATTTTATTTATTTTTTGTGAAATAGTCTGTTCGTTTGTTTGGAACATGAAATCATATTTTTCAAAGAATGCGTCATACATGTGCTACCTGACTTGATGTGAGATGTTTCCATTTCAAAACTCGTGTTTCAAATAAATTTATTTATTTATTATATCTCTAATTTTTTTAAATATTTTTAATTCTATCTAAAAACAAAATTTATTTTTAGTTTGTTAAATTTTAAATAATATTATTTTATCATCTTTGTGAATTTGAAAATTACACTTTTTTCTTTTATACATTAAAATCTTTCTATTTTTAAGAATTTGATAAGTAATTGAAGATCGGAAAAAAAAGTTGGTCAATCGCTTTCAGGAAGATGTGAGTCGTCATCTTTTGCTAAACTGTTGTATTATTGACAGGGAAAAAGTTGATATTGATCACTATTAACCAAAAATATACGAATTTTTTTAGTAAGTAAAAGTCGTGTGATAGCCACATTGCTCCATATTTTTATGTTTAATTTACGCCTTTTTTATTCTATTTTTTTTTTTATTAAAAATTTCTATGTTTTTACTGCCTATATATGTAAAACTAAATATAACAAAATACCACTAACTACAATAAAATCATATCACGTATTTCAAATAAATTTATTTATTTATTATATCTCTAATTTATTTCTTTTTGATTTTTATTTCTATCTAAGAAGAACATTTATGTTCAGTTAGTTTTATTTTAAATTATATCATTTTATCATCTTTATAAAAATTAAAATTACACCTTTTTTTCTTTTAATCATTAAAATCTTCCTATTTTTATTTTTTACTTATATTTTGTTGGTTATTTTACTTGTAAGGCCAAACTCCTCTAAATCTAAATAGGCTATAACAGAAATAAATAAATAAGTGGATGTTAAGGCCATTAGTATTCACTCATACCAGTTGGTTACGCTTGATGTTAGTTGTTCAATCAGCGTAGCCGAATGCACATTGCTGTGATGATTGGATGGCAAAGAGTTGAGTGGATGGATGAGTAACTAGATGAGGCTGAAATGTAGGCACTCTTAATAACAAAAAAAAAATACTAAACCCTAATATTTACTCACAAATAAACTGGCATGACAAACTAGATAATTAGTCTTGAGATTTGAACAGAGAAACCAAACGAAAAATTTCAATTATTCCCTATATAATATACTAACCATGATTTATGCTAATATACGTGAGAACTGTAATGAGAATTTAATAAAATAATGCCAGTTCTCAAGACTTATCAATATTAATTTGTAGATTACCCAACCAGGGTTTAGCCACCAAACTGAATCGAATTTGCGCTTAATGTCTTTGTTTGGAAATTACGAGAAGCTCCTCCGGTTGTTGGAAATGATTTATTGCTAATACTGATGATAATGGAGGCAGGGCCATCTATAGATTGGTAAACAGCTTTGCTACCTCCCCCTCCCACTTTAACAGCCTCACTCAATACACTTTCATTATGATCCGCTTAGGGATGGACCTTTTGTTGGACTAAGTCCTCTTGGCTTTTCTTTGGTACACACTCAGCCTTTTAAATGAATCGAAGCTGTATCATTATAGATTGTTTTAAGTGATAAAGAAGTCAAAATATGTATTTAGTTTTACATATAGAGGTAATAAGAACATAGAAATGTTCATAACAACATAATAAGAACATAGAAATGAAAAATAAACAGGATAGGACTGACCCCAAATTTATCCGAAACTCTCACAGATGAGGAAGCTAAAATTACACGAGTATTTGAATTTTTAAAAGCATAAAAAGCGCCTTCTTTATAAATTATAACTCCTCTTCGATTTTTATGTTTTTTATTTATTTTTTTTATTTTTATTTTATTTAAAATTATTTTTCTATTTTTTATTTATTTATTTTATTATTATTATTTTTTTACTTTTATCATCCCATAGGCTTGATGACCAGAGGGTTTTACGCCTTTAAGCAACAATCAACAACAACAAGAACATAGAAATTTTTATTAAAAAAAAAAAATGGGTAAATTAAACAAAATAATCTGTTGCATCACACGACTTTTACGTACGATAAAAATTAGTATTTTTCGAGTTAAAAATAACGAATATCAACCTTTTCCCTTTCAATTTTTGAAGAACAGTCTACAAGTCTTCTGTCAACAGTTTACAACAGTCTTTTGACAGAAGATAACCATACATAATTTTCTGAACGCGATCGGCCGGTCTTGGAATCTTCTCTCTATTCTCACTTTATAATTCTTTAATTATTTATCAAATTCTTAAATATCTTCTAGTTATATATTATTAACAATCCGATAAGATTATTTATCAAATAATACTCCAACGATACTAGTATTATGACTTTTCCGAAGGGTGTTGCGGCGAGCTTCTACTTCCGTATCTCTGACCCCCACGGCCAGACCAGCTACGACGGTTTTAGATGTCCTTAGCTGAATCTCAATCTCGGTCCTGCAGCTCTGGAATTTCTGCTCATCCTCTTCCTCGGTTGGGTGACTCAGAAACTTTGTTAGCTCTTCTCACTCCTAAATGCATCCTCCTCATCTTCCTTCTTCATAGTTCTATACTTCCTCCTCTCTACTTTCTTTCCAGCAATTTCATTGGCTGACCGTACCTTGAGGGGGGGGACGCTGTACCTTACCGATTAGGAAATTTATAGCCAGGATCGTTTGATCTCTAAGTTTTCCCGCTTCTTACCAACTCTACATATTCCTAAATCTTTTATTTCCTACCTCAGGAATAAGTCTCTCAAATACTTAAGGATTAAATTGGTAAATATCTAGCATAATACATATATCATTGACTATGTCAATATCATACAAACTAATTTGCTGAGTTTCAAAAGCGGTTTTGTATCTTATTTGAAAAAAAAATCTATTTATTGAAATTTACAACTGATACTATGTAAAAATTCAACTAGTAAATGCGATGTAAATTATAGTCTTGTGGAGAATCTGTTTATCCAGATGGTATCCAATCCAATCCTATCGGTAGAACTCCAATAACTTTTCTAGAGTTGAAAGTCTCGAGGCCATCTTCGTTTCAGACACCGAGGAGGATTATTAGTAATTGAAGAGGATAGAAGAATAGAAACAAGTGGGTTTGGGTAATTAGGGAGTTGATTGTGGAATAATTGAAATCTGGTTCTAGCTAAATTGGCAAAATATGAAACATTAAGGCCATTGTGGATAAAGAATTTATGATACCATTTTTCAAGGGTTCTTATATGGAATTGCAGAGTTTGGGATGTAATTTCTGGGTCATAATTACAAATTATGTGTCATCTCTACTTTAAGATAAGGTCCAATCACACTCAAATAAAATGAATGGAGCCTCGTCGAATTCAAAATTACTCCAAGCATTAACTCTTACTCTTTTTTTTTTCTATTAAATCGGCAATAGTTGACCTAAATATCTCCGTAATTATACATAAAAAAAAGCAATAAAATCCAAATTATTCTCTAACTGAAGCAGAAATAAGGATCCATAGCTCTTACAGGATTCTAAAAGAGCCATAACTTATGGTTTCATATATTGCCAGAACGTGCTGCACTTACTTTTGAAAGCAATAAAGAACGAGGAATTCATAAGTTAGTAGTGAGGCAGGTCCAGAGAGCTTTTGAAAGACCACTCTAAGAGCCATTGTAGTGCGGCTTCATTCATGCGGAAATATGGCCTTTATTCTCCAAATTCCTCTCTCGGACCCAACTCTTCTGTCATATAACAATTATGACTCAAATCATAATATTTTCTTTTTCAATATTTATTTTTCTTCTCACCGTTTCTAACGTTCGTGAGTATTTACTTATGTCCAACTTCTATTTAAATGTTTTTATTGAAATACGATTATAAAATTTCTTTCTCAATTTCAGAACTTCTAGTATTATTTAGAAGTTATTAAAATTGAGGGAAACCTTTGGAGTTAGTAATATTTAATAAACTGTTTTATTTAAACTTCATTTTGTTTTTACAACATGATAAATACTTGTTTGTTACACTTGAGAATGACATTAATTAAGATCAAATTATAGGAAGAAAAATGGTTTAACAAAGAAAAAAAATAAGTGGTCTGCACTAGTAAGAAACCAACTCCATTTTTGGTCGTTTTTTAAATTTACCGACATTTAAGAAACTGTATCTAGAAGGCTATTGAGTCTACAGATACTGTTTTGTCTCAAATTGTAGAAAACTTTATATATTTGGAAATGTGTATATTTTTTTTGTTTCGAAAAATCGCTCCTTCGTTGTCAAAAAGGGCAAAATATTTTTCAATTTTTGCCCATTCTGACAACGAAGGAAACATATTATTACATATATTTATATCTGTACCACTACTCGAACTCATTTCCTTGGAGTTAGTAGTAACGCGTTTTGGTGAATGGAAGAGGTGTGAAATGTTTATACACTGTGTTTCAGTATCAGGTGCATTCCAGCGAGGAATGGGTATATTTAATATGTATGAATATTATA
>NW_027111310.1:150036-151098 GCF_000696795.3 Halyomorpha halys | reverse complement strand
AAAAAAATAAATTTCTAGACCCAACAAAAAATTGATAGCAGCATAATATAAAACTACACAGTATGTTTGACTCAAAATTTGATTTCAATATTTCACTTTTGCGTTTTTTTTTTGGGCCAGGAAAATGTGTCATGAAAGAATTATATGACTTACTGTTTTGATAATTTATCAATAGCTCGCTGAATACAAATCGTACTGAAATACAGATATACGGCCTATCTACCTAAAAAACAACAACAATTATTTAAAGAGCCAAAAAACTCACATCCAGGAGAATTAAAAAAACATGGATAATAAGTAACTTTTGATTCATATGAAATGTGTCTGAAACTATTGCTTGAAAGATCTGAATTCCTTCCAGACCTTGTGAGCTAGCGATAACCCTATAGGCTATAACGCTAGTATATAGTTTAGGCAAGTACTTGTATGAATTATTGATTTTTTTTTAATTATTCAATACTAATGTTTGATGCAGTAGTTAAAAACGATTGTTTTTATTTATTTAACACTTAGGCCTCAATAATTAAGGAAATATGTATTAGTTAATCAATTTTGTATGTGTTACTCAAAACCATGACACAGAATCCGTTTTTTAAAAAAAGAGCCCTTATTTCCACGATCAGTGCATTAGTTTTTCCTATCATTATTTTAACTTTTTTTTTACTCCCGGCGATCTGCTAGGATTTTTAAATGTTTAAATCCGGCGCTAATAAAAACAACATTTTATAAGCGGATAGGAAAAAGAAAAAAAATGCGTGCAGTATATCCTGACTATAATCCATTCGATAAACTAAAATAGTCCGGATTTAAAGTCCCTATCTCCTGGACTGGCCAATAGCCAACTGTAAGACTGCGCCCGATGTCGCCAGAAATAATTAATAAAAAACATTTCCAATGCTTATATGAATGTCTAGTGCACAATATCATTAACTATATCTTTTTATACTTATAATATAAAGTGTTTTTTTTTATTACAGATTTTAAAACCCATATAACTGAATTAAATAATGATATACATATATGACTAGCAAACATTGAAAAATAAAATGGTAGCCATGCTTC
>NW_027111310.1:147717-148058 GCF_000696795.3 Halyomorpha halys | reverse complement strand
TTTTTGTAGTAATTTAAAATTAATAAATTTCGATAAAATTATTAAGAAAACATATTAAGAGCACATTATATCTTTTATTATTTGATCTTATATATGATCGATAGTAATATTATGCGTATATGACTGCCAAACATTGAAAAATAAAATGGTAGCCATAGTTCCTTAACTAATTAATATCTATTATAAACAATTTTTTTTTGTTTTATTGGAATTCATTTTCAATTAATAAATTTCAATCAGAATGATTAAGAAAACTCATTCAAAGCACGTTACACCATTTATTTTTTATCATACATAAGATTCATAATAATATTATGCATATATGACCAGCAAACATTAAA
>NW_027111310.1:137338-147145 GCF_000696795.3 Halyomorpha halys | reverse complement strand
CCTTTTATTTTTTATCATACATAAGATTTATAATAATATTATGCATATATGACTAGCAAACATTAAAAAATAAAATGATACCCATGCTTCCTTATTTCATTGCACTTTATCAAAAACAATTTTTTTTTTTTTTTTTTTTTTTTTAGTGGAATTCATTTTCAATTAATAAATTTCAATCAAAATGATAGAGGGAAACCCATTCAGAGCACATTAAACCTTTTATTTTTTATCATATATAAGATTCATAATATTATTATGCGTATATGACTAACAAACACTAAAAAATAAAATGGTAGCCATACTTCCTTATCTAATTATTATCTATTATAAAAAAAATTGCTTTGGTTATTTATTTTTTTTTATTAGAATTCATTTTCAATTATTTAATATCAATCAAATGATTGAGGAAAACTCATTCAGAGCACATTACACCTATTATTTTTTATTACAATTTATATAACATTCATAATAATATTATACATATTGTCAAGCAAAGATAGTAAAAAGAAAATGGTAGCCTTAAAATGGTGCCATGTTCTTAATTATTATCAATCATAAAAATCTTTATTTTGATTGATTTTTTTTGTTTTTTTAGAGGAATTTATTTTTAATTAATAAATTTCTTTGAAAATGATTGAGGAAAGCCCATCCAGAAGACATTACTCTTTTTTTTTATTATACAAAAAATTAATTTTTAAAACTTGTAATAATATTAAAATTATATGAGCAAAAAGGTTTTTTTTTTCTCAATCATTTCATTATCTTCATTTAATTGATTCATCAAAAATATACAACTACATTGAGGTGACGTTTATTGTCTGCATACTGATGCCCTACAATAAAAAAAAAAAAAAACAGTTTTTTAGAACACAGAAATTCTTCAACTAATTATTTTAAAAAAATATATTGTACAGAGTATAATTTGAGATAAATAACTATAAGCAATGTTTAAAATTGTACATTACAGTGTGTTCTAATTTGCTGTGGGACAATTCAGTTCTGACAAAAACCCTTATTTAGTTGCATAACAGCAATATAGTTATTAATTTCAAATTATACTCTGTTCAATGTAGTTTTTTATTTTTAATAATTAGTTGAAGAACTTTGTTTATTCTCTCTCTCGAGAGAGAGAAAGAGAGAGAGTGGATCAGAGACAGCATAGCGTACTCTTTTATATTACTATCGTCAGCTTTATTTGGGCATACGGAGTTTTGGGATTCAGCCAAACCATCGAATTCTTCCCACAAACTACCCCTACAATCTTAAATGCATACATCGTAGGGTCTCTATAGTTCTTTATTATGTTTCTTATGTTCTCATCCACATTTTCTTCTAGCTATGTATTTGGAGCAAGAATAGGTAACTAGGTTAGATTAGCTTCAAATGTCATTTTTATTCTAGAAAATGAATCAGAAATGTTTTTAAAAAATGTCTCTCATCAAGTACAGAATAGACAAAGAATTGCTATCATTGGTTAACTACTTAGTGTTTTATTTCATTTATCTTATGCATTGATTCTATGATATGTCGTTTTTATTCTAATAAATGAAATTAATACTACATTCTACTTGCCATTATTTTGAAAAAAATTATCAATAAAATCTATAAATCACAAACTAACATTATTTATTACTGAACAAACTAAACATTACATAAAAGATTTATTGGCAAATGACAAATGCGTTTGAGAACAACACACTACACATATTTTTCTCTTATAATATGTGACTCTTGCCTTACAATCAGGCAGACTTATTAAAAACATTTTACTGAAAAAAATTAATTTGGTGAACGAAACGTCACTATTTATGCTATAAATGCAGAACTGAATCAACACTTAGTTAACAATTGAAACAATAATTTCATTTTTAAAGTGTCAAAACATTAGAAAAAAATGGGTCTTCGGTGAAGTTTAAAGATCCTTTATCTGACAAAGATCTATAACTGATTTTTTAACTAAGGATAAAATCACAATATACACCGAATGTTTTATTTTAAAATCTATGCTCAACAACTCAAATTTTATGTGTCCGAAGCGAAATGTAACCAGTCTACAAAATGACGTGTTTTGAAGGATTATCATCGAGTGCCTTATAACATTTTTCTTAAATATCAAAAAAATCGAATTTTAGTTTCAGAGGAAATCCGCTGACTGATTATGATGACTAACTGGCAGAGAAATTATTTTTATTAAATTTTTGGATTTAATCTTGAAATTTAAAGCTCGTATATGTGAAGGGACGTCCTTTTTTTTTTTTTATGTGTTTGTCAATTACGCGGGATTATTGAAAATTATAAACCAAAATTGAAATATATTTGTAATCATAATAATAAGGTGTATTTTTAAGTGCAAAGTGTTTTATTATCAGCACATTTATATTCAATTGATAGCTTCAAACTTCACAATGTTGATATTTTCATTCAAACACAGTTAAAAGAGCTTAATGTTTATTTTTTTTTTCCAAATAACAATATTCTTGTTCGACTTTTTTTTAGCTGTTTCATTAGCTTAAGTAGTTATTAATTAATTTTTTTGGAGGCATTATCGAAGTCAATAATTATTATAAAACAAAAAATTAAAATTGCAGTGATAAATAACATAAGTATTATCAAAATTTTACAAAGAAAAATCTTTACACATAGGTTGTTTTATTGGGAAACTTTGATCAAACGCGTTTGGTCATAATTGCATTACAAAGACAGACAAATAGTATAGGACTCAGGTGCATATATCTGCAAATAATTAAAAATATTAATTTTTACTAAACAAGGAAAATTTGTAGCAGTCCTAAAACTTTTACTAATCAATTTAATTAATATATACACTAACTATTTGTTCTAATTTACATTATAACAAATTTAAAAACATTAAATTTTGCTTTAAATGCGTACCATAAACTTAAAATGTAAAATGGATTCGTAAAGTCGGTCAAATTTCATTTGATCTGGTTGCATATAAACTTCAGACCAGCGTTATGGTATTCTTTCGACGTTGAATTCAAATTTTTCTTAATGGGTCCTAATTTGTTAACTGTTCTAATTGAATCCGCCGTTGAGGATTTATAGGTGAACGACCAAATGAAAGACCTACAATTTTGTTATTTGTAATTTTATCAAACTAATTTGCATTGTGACCATTTTATGACCGCCAGAAATGCATTTTCGTATTATATATTTTGGAAAAATTCGAAAAAAAATTTGGTTTTTTGGACTTTGAAGGTTTATGGTTTACGACATAATACTTGATTGTATCATTAAGATATAGTAGATAAGAGAAAAGATCTAATTTGTTACTTAATTAAATAAAAAAGTTAATACATAAGAGCTTCAGGACCGCCAGTAAAGGAGTTTCTATTAAGTGTAGTAAAAACTAATATTCAAATTATGTATATGTGTATATAGTTGACCGTAAAAATGGATATATAAGAAGATGGTCAAAAGAGAAACAAAAATAGTTTACAACTATTCCTTCAACTTTTCCGACGTTTCGCCCCAATTTGCAGGGCTTCATCAGGGCTAAAAAGATCCAAAAAAAAACTGAGAATTTTACATCTATAAGATACAATAATGAAATTTAAGCTAGGATAAATATTATGTAAAAATAAAGTGGTAAGATATTACATATAAATAAAAGGAAGGAAGACGTAAAACAGTATCAATATAAAATAAAATTGAATATACAATGATAAGAATAAAAAATAAGTAACAATAAATTTTGAAAAATAGGTAAATGGGAAAGTTGGGATTTAAGAGAATTTGATGTATGAAAATGTTTAGCGCTATTGTCAATAGATTTAGGAAAAACAGATTTGGATCTATAGGGTGTTTTTTTAAGCCCGATAGAACTTGAAATTGTAAAAAATAACACAAAAAATTAAATTGTAATCGAAATTTTTTTTTTATTCGAAAGATCAATACGTGACATTAACATTTGAAAATGATTTCGGGCATATGGGCACCGCGGCTGTTCTTGACGAAGCGCATTCTGGACGTCCAATTTTGGGCCACTTTTTCGAGCACTGCTGGCCGTATGTCACGAATAACACGAACAATGCTGGCCTCCAAGGCGTCAATTGTTGCTGGTTTATCAGCATAAACCAGTGACTTCACGTAGCCCCACAGGAAATAATCGAGAGGTGTCAAATCGCACGACCATATGCGGCAATTTTGCTTATTAACAAACCCGTTAAGCCAAAAATGCGCCTCATCGCTGAACACAATTTTACAGAATGCGCTTCGTCAAGAACAGCCGCGGTGCCCATATGCCCGAAATCATTTTCAAATGTTAATGTCACGTATTGATCTTCGAATAAAAAAAAAATTTTGATTACAATTTAATTTTTTGTGTTATTTTTTACAATTTCAAGTTCTATCGGCCTTTAAAAAAAACCCTATACATTTAGTGAGGAAAATTCTCTGTTCTGTTTTATCTGCTAGGCGCTTATTAAGGTTACATAAGTTATTAATGTGATATTTGTGGAAAGGAAAATAAAAGGAAAAGTGGGGCGAAACGTCAGAAAATAAATAGTTGTAAACTATTTTCGTTTCTCTTTTTTTACCGCAATCCTGACCATCTTCTTATATATAATATTCAAATTATTTGAAGATTTGTGCCCCGCCCCCTCCCCCAATTATGGGCTAGATTTTATGCAGACATACTTAGTAGTTAAAACTTGCTTTATACATATACTAATTATAAATTAATTTACTTGTTTATAATTAAGAAGAACAGGTTTAACGAATATTAAACATATTTTTATAATCTTATAAATAATTTTTTTATTAATAAAAAACAATTAATATTGACTGAAAACAAGTAGACACTTTTAGGTCGTAGAGGTATACATAAATAATATGATTAAATAGTGCTAGTGAATATTACTTTTTACAAAAAAAGGGGAAACGTGATATGACTTTTTTATAATGTTATATCATATATTCTATACGTTCAAAACTCGTTCCTTGTAAGAAATGATTCCGTTTTATTGTGCTTAAGAAAGTTGTTAAGTAGAACTTATCCGTTTTAAGTGACTTGAGAACATTCTTAAGAAGGGCTAAAGTGAGGGGTTACAAGGAGACTTACTCAGGGCTACAACTAAGCGGGAAAGCGGCCAAAAACACAAGATCCAAGTCAAAACTCCCTCTCACCCTTTCCTAAGGGCTATATTTCAGTTTTCAGAATAGAAATAATTCAAATTGTATTGAAACACTTGAAATGCCTAATATCGAATAAAATATTAAAGGTAAAAAAATCATTCAATAAAAATCATAAAATATAATTAGAACTTACTAAAGTATTCATTAACTGATCAAAATATTCATTTCAACCATATTAGATTTTTCTGAAGATTTTTCGTTATTCCTTTCTATTTTCCAGGAATAAAACTTAATAAACCAATGCTGACATGATTGAGTAATAAATAAGCACTGATGTATCACAAATTCGAAATAAAACTATAATTTGAATATTATGGGAAAACTTGAATACAGTATTACGTCTTTCAAAAACCAGTAACTAATAGTACAAGAGCCCAAAAGGACAAAAAAAACCAGTTATATTACCCCAATTTTTGACTAATTTATTGAAAAATATGTATAATTACTAGAAAAAATTGATTAGTCTGCCAATTATAGTCAGGGGGAATAAAAATCTGGTGGTTTTTAAAACGTTAAAAAAATTCTCACTCGGGACTCCATATCGTTAAAACTACTTATAACAGTAGATAACCTAATATAACATTATTTAAATTAGAGTAAATAAACTAAAATATAGTTTACATTTAATAGTTCCCAAAGATGCAGTTTTTTAAATGCAAAATTTTTTAAAAATGTACTGAAAAATTACTAGTTAGTGATTTTTTGCGGGAAGTCCGTATCTCGGGAACGATGAGACGTACACATGTCTATCATCACTCAAATTAACGCTATTTTAATATTCTATAATGAAGATCATGACCTTTATCTTCGTAGGAGTAGTATTCATGATATAAAAAATACTACTCCTACGAAGATAAATGTCGTAAGCTACTTTAAAGCACATTAAACTAGCTTTAATATGAGTGCAAATAGACATCTGTACG
Organism: Halyomorpha halys; assembly: GCF_000696795.3. Classification (NCBI taxonomy): domain Eukaryota; kingdom Metazoa; phylum Arthropoda; class Insecta; order Hemiptera; family Pentatomidae; genus Halyomorpha; species Halyomorpha halys. Next base: position 141,065 of record NW_027111310.1, on the reverse strand, counting down.
TTGCATGGTTTCTGAGATAAAGATTTTCCACAATAAATTCAACAATTATTGATTTTTCATAAGTTTTTATTAAATGCTGCTTTTTAAAAAATCTCAAGAACTATTTAACGTAAAGAGTTCTACTAGGGCTCATATTTTAGAAAATTTACTCTTCTTAAATGATACTATAAGATTTTCTAGTGCTGTAGTTAGTTTCAAAGATATGGAGCTCCGAATAAAAAATATTATTTTTTAATATTTCGAAACAGCCATTTTGTATTTCCTCTAACTATATTTGGCAGACTCATCAATTAGTAATATTTGGATGAATATGAGGAAATCATAATGGTATGGTACAAGCATGTAGGGAAACTACCCAATGGTAGCAATCTAAAAAAATTTTTACAATATAAGGTCTCGAGGCCATCTTCTTTATTAACTTAGGTCTCGGAGGATAGTCCGGAATAAAAGAGGAAGCAAGATTAGAAACTAATGGGATTGAGTGGTTAGAGAGTTTGTAATGGAAGGATTGATATCTGGTTCGGTCTAGATCGGTTAAAAATGGAACATTAAGGTCTTTGTGGATGATTTTATTTGTGACAAAGTAGGGAGCATTTAGGATTTTACGAAGGATTTTGGATTGTAAGGATTGGATACGAGAGGAATTCGGAGGTTTAGTGGAGCCCCAAAGCTCAACGCCGTATGTCCAGACAGGTCTAATAATTGTCATGTAAATCAGTCTTTTGTAATGAATTGGAAGTTTGGACCGTTTGTCTAGTAAGTGCTGTAATAGTCGAAATAGACGTGCAGTTTCCTGTCTTTTCAGTCTTGTGTGAGGATTCCAGGTCAGTCGTTTGTCCAGATGTAGTCCAAGGTAGCGGATCTGTTCAACAGGGGTAAGGGCAAAATAATTTAAGTATACTGTAGGGCAGTCAGTAGGTTTACAACGTAGGGTAAAAGTAATTTGATGGGATTTGTTGGAATTTATTTTAATCCTCCAATTACGACACCATTCTTTGAGGGCTGTGATATGGGATTGAAGAGTTTGGGATGCAATTAAAGGGTTATTATGAACAGCGAGCACTCATGTATCATCGGCATACGTGGTGAGGATAGTGTTAGGATTGGTTGGGATGTATGCTGTATAGATTGTGTAGAGGATGGAACCTAGGATACTACCCTGAAAACAGAATTTAAAAGGAAGCATATTGATCTAGATTACATGACTGGATTTAAAAGTTAGCGTTGTAATGTACCAAGGACAGATTTCTTGAATCCCATTCGCGATGGTGATAATAAAATTTAAAAAGTAATGAGTGGTCATTGTTGACAAAAATTAAGGTATTGATAAGGGGAGGTAAATCGGGCGGGGGGGGGGGGTTCCTGTCGACGTGACTTGCGTTGGAAAATCGAAATAAAAAAAAACTCTCTTTAATCAACGCGCACTGGCCTTTTCAATACACCCCCTCCTGATAGAAATCTGTTCAGAACCCACCTCTTAGTTTTGGAACATCAAATCTATCAAATGAAACATACAACATATTTACTTATTGTATTATTTTGTACAGTTGTAAATTACATTAAATAAATAAAAAAAATCTATCCAATTTTTCTAATCAAAGTGACTTAGAACCAGAATAAAGGCATCTACTGAGGTTCTACATTTATGAAAAATTCATATATTCCACATTCGTAGATGACTTTAGGACTTAACACCTTTAAGCTCAAAATTCATAGATTTTAAAAGTCTCGATCCTCTGATCGAATCTCTATGACTCTACGATCATTCAGGATACTCCTATAAATGACATTAAGTCACTTAATGGCGTTTTGTTAGAATTGACCTGTAAGAATCTTGCCAGCTGTCTGTTCTTCCACTTGAGCTTTTATTCTTCTTATTCTGAACAGTTCGCGCATGGACATACAACGCAAGATGTCTTCAATGTGTGCGAAATCGGCGCTAGGGCGTCCACGATGGGGAATAATTGGAAAAAATATTATTCTATTTATTTAATAAGATCCTAGAGACTAACCAGCTAAAAATTTAAAGTGGTTTAAGCATTTCGTCAGGATTTTTGGAACTCTAAGGACTAAGCCTCTGATGGTAGAAGACCTCGAGGCTAACCAAGGATGTCGTAACTGGAATTCGCCAACCGTTTGTGCAAGAGGAGAGGTAAAATTCTCCACGAAACCGGGAATAGTAGCAATAATTGATAGTGGTAATATGCCCCCCTACGCTTATAAGACACAAAATGGTGACCTAAAATAAGTATATTCATTATTACTGGCAATGGACAATGAAGTCCTTTGCCAACGTAGAATAATGTTAATTATTAGTAGCAAATAACCGTTGAATATATGTTTTTCAATTTCACTCTCCTATATATGAATAAAGGAAATGAATTAGGTTCGTGAAAAATTTCGAATCCAACTTTTTCAAGGTAATGTACGTTTAATAGTACACTGACTCTTAATAATCAATTCTTGCAAAATGGTGTATGAGTAATAATACATACAATTTATTATTAACACTATATATAGTAATATCCATCTTAACCTATTATTGATTATTGCCATTAGCTATTACTATTAAACAAGAAGAATTTTATCATACATTAAAAAAAAAAAATACTCAAGTATATTTTGCATACATATAGCCTTATGAAATCTGAATCAACTTGGTTTAATTTAAACAAAAACCAGGTTAATACATGAATCATGCACTCAACTTTAAATGGAAATTACTTCCACGATAAACGTAAAAGACTCTAGTGACACAATTTTCTTAAATCACAAAGGCCAACCGTGAATACATTCGCTAGTAAAAGGTTTCGGCCACTCGAAATAAAAGAACGGTTGGACGTCACGCAAGGTTCTCTGTTGATGGCCTCCTTATTCTGTTTATTGCCTTCGTAACCACTTCAAGTCCTCAGAGTTCAAGTTACATCTGCATAAAGCAGCCCTTGTTCTATATTCTTCTACGCTTTATGTTTTCATCGTGAATGATTCATTGATAACTATTCTGGCCTCATGGCAAAGGTGAACATCGGGTTGTAAAGCATCGTCAAGAGAGGCACCGGCAACATTCAATCAACTGAAATTTATTCAGTGACTCGCTGGTAAACATTTATATTTATTTTATTTCGTTCGTTTTAAAGATTCAAAAATTCCTTAATTGATAATACTCTGCAGAATATGATGAAAAATCACATACGTTTAAAGACCAATATTCTTCATCAATGCACATTTACTTCTGAGATCGTTTGGATTAAAAATTTGTACTAAAAATCAATTTTTTTTGTCTTTGATTATAACTTTTCTTAATTAAAAAAATAAATAATTTTTTTTAAAATTAGAATAAGTAAAAAATAAAATTTCATATTTATCCCATTATTATAATCTAGTTATTTATTTATTATTATTGTTTTCTTATTCATCATATTTATCCAATTTTCCCAGAGATGCATTTACGCCTTTTTAAAATTATTTTAATAACTTTTTAGTATATTATTTTGATTTTTTTTTTAAATTTGTTCTTCGTAAATACATTTTTAGGAGTCAACATTTATATTGAGCTTTGGAGCTCCACTAAACCTTCGAATTCCTCTCATTCCAATCTTTACAATCCAAAATCCTTCGGAAAATCCTGAATGCTCCTTATTTTGTTACTAATAAAACCATCCATAAAGACCTAAATGTTCCTTATGTAACCGATCTAGCCCGAACCCGATATTATTCCTTCCATAAA
>NW_027111310.1:135590-136948 GCF_000696795.3 Halyomorpha halys | reverse complement strand
CTACTACTGGGTAGTTTCTCTACATCCTGTATCATATCATTATGTCATTATGATCAAATTTACTAGTTGTATTTTTTTTTATACAGTTCTAAATATCTATAAATAAATAAAATAAAAAAAAAAAAACATTTATATAAAAAATATCGGAGATTATGATTGTTTTATTCTTTCTTAAAATGCTTAAGATATAAATGCCACTGCACCTAGACTGCAGTATTATTTAAGGTAATATCAGTGCTATTTATTTTTAGTTATATTATATATTTTTGAAATCCTGCAAACACTTTATTTGAACCCCTTCTCACACTGGTGAATATCAGCTTTATTCTTAAAAATAGTGTTCCAGTAATTATTTTAGGGCGTAATAATTTTCAAATTTATAAAAATATAAATTTTTGAAATCAACAAAAAAAAATATCTAAAAATCATACTATTAAAAAGAATAAATGTGTTAAGGTTAATTGAAAATAAAATTAATCATTTAAAAATTATTCATACATACTTCTTGAGGAACATATAAATTAAAGAAAAATTAAATTGTAAGTTTATAACGGGTTAAACTTATCCTGCTTTGCCTTACATAGGTCAGGATGCTGTTTTTTTTTAAAATAAAGTAAATTGGAAAATTAAAAAGACCATAGGGTTAAAATATTTTGTCCAGAAAAAAAGAAATTGTTAGACAACAGTTGATGGTCCATTTTCTTTACCGAAATAAAAATAATTAAATAAAAAACCGTAGAAGTCATATCCATTTTTTCTTTTTTTTAATTTTAAATATGATTTAATTACCAAGAATATTTAATCTACTCTTTAATTATTTGTACAATGCAAATTATATAACTTCTGGTGTATCTAAACATGTATTATAATGGTATTCGGATCATTATTTATTTTATATTATCTTTTTCACTTTGTCACAAAATAAAGAATAAGAATAATTGAGTGGAAGAAAACCTCCGATTTTCTCGCTCTGTTGTCCTTTTGTGTTTGGTTGACAGTTACAAATGTGGTCATCGTCCCAGTTGTGGGAGCTGAGTGTTTGCCGAGGTGATGAAAGGGCTCTGTTGTTGTGGTCCCGTAAGCATGGTCACTGAACTGAAAAAAAAAATATTAAGGAGCAATTATAAATTGCCTGGTCACGTGAAGTCATGTGACCTATATGGCGATAGCCCGGCCATAAATTATTTTAAAACTCTACTTAAGATTCCTTGTTTTTTATTTCGTATTCAATAAGAGGTTGCCCTTAATATACACTGCCGGTCGAAGCTTCAGGAACACCAGTTATGTAGTATATATAAGTTACGGTATGAGTCAGCTGTTATTTCGATGTCAGCTGACTGAGGGGATCAGCTGATCGA
>NW_027111310.1:124328-129345 GCF_000696795.3 Halyomorpha halys | reverse complement strand
ATATATTTGCTAGCAGACCCGGTAATTCTAATTAATTGTTTATTATATCTATTTAGTTTATAATGGTACAATATATAGTAAAACTATGTAGTAATAATACATTTTTATTTAGTTCATACCTGATCGGCCTGGTGGGCCTTTCATGGTTAATGTAAGAGGTACATTTTTTTTTAACAATTCATTATGGGGAAGGGGGGGCTATAGCCTCATACAAAAGACACCCCTAACTATATATAATGTTATAAATAGATTGAAATAAAAATGCTTTATAAAAGATAAAAGTAAAGTTAATCACGAAAACAATGACATTTATGAATTTAACAAAATAAATAATTGACTTCTAATGGAAAAAAAAATAATGTGAATTTTAAAAAAAGATGAAGTGAAAAAAAGAAAGAAATTAAAACAAAATAAAGTTTTAGAGCGACAATGACAGAACTGATAATATATAGAATTTATAACAGGATGTCCTGGCGCAGCATCGTGTTCAATCTTCGGGTTGTGGTTGGGTTTCCCAAGTTGTAGGTCACTGCTCCTTCATTCATTGGTTAAAATCACATAAAATAAAAATTAGAACTTTTCAGGGTCTTCATCATTTTCCGATTAAGGGCGTACCTAGGATCAAACCCAAAGACACCCCTAACTATACACAATGTTATAAATAAAAAAAATTAAGATAAAATAAATAGATTAAAATAATAATGCTTTATAATAGTTTAAAGTAAAGTTAATAACGAAAACAATGACATTTATGGATTTAACAAAATAAATAATTGACTTCTTATGGAAAAAAAAAATGAATTTAAGAAAAAGATGAAGAGAAAAAAAGAAGAAGTTATACAGACAAAATAAAATTTTAGAGTGGCAATAATCTACTAGTCCTGGCGCAGCCTCGGGTTCAATCTTCGGGTTGTGGTTGGGTTTCCCAAGTTGTAGATCACTGCTCCTTTTTTCATTGGTTAAAATCACATGACATAAAAATTAGAACTTTTCGGGGTCTTATAGTAGAGCAGGGAAGGGATGTTAAGAACGGAAATTTGAATAATGATATTTTTTTAACATTTTTAAACAATTAAAGTTGTAAAATTATAAAATGGATATTAACAAAAATAAATAATAAATACATATAAAAAGACAGACTAATAAGGAAAAATTGGAACCTGATGATGGAGATGAGATAAATTGTAATAAGACGTTTGATTTCAACCAATAAATCATTTTCCGATCAAGAACGTACCCAGGATTAAACCCAAAGGCACCCCTAACTATACACAATGTTATAAATAAAAACAAATTAAGATAAAATAATAATGCTTTATAATAGATAAAAGTAAAGTTAATAACGAAAACAATGACATTTATGGATTTAACAAAATAAATAATTGACTTCTAATGGAAAAAAAAAATGAATTTAAGAAAAAGATTAAGAAAAAAAAGAAGAAGTTAAGATAAAATAAAATTTTAGAGTGGCAATAATCCACTAGTCCTGCAGCAGCCTGGAATTCAGTCTTGGGGGGGTTGAGGTTGGGTTTCCCAGGTTGTAGGTCACTGCTCCTTTAACTGTAAGTAACTGGAGTGGAACTTCATGAACCTTTTTTTGATGTAATCCTCTATTGTCTCTATTTGTAATTCCCGATGCAATTGCCCTGACGAACTAAGGAGAATCCACCTTAATTCTTACGAATTTATTTTGAAAAGATTGTAATTTTTCTTTTTCGTAAAAGATGCCGCTCCCCAGACTTCATAGCCATGTATCAGCAGGCCTGAGAATAGTTTTAAAAATAAGAATTGCTGTTTCTGGTTTTAATTTAGATTTTCGATTCAGGAAATGACAATAATAATACAAAACAAAAATATATGGTAATTATATATAATAAAAATCGGTAAATAAAATATCTGGTATCTTTCTAAACGTTACTAACCGGTTTCCATGAAACTATATGAAACAATTTTACAGTAAATTCAAATTCGCAAATTGTAGAATAGTATTACTAATTTAGAAAAAAAAAAGTGTATTTATCTTTGTTTACTTTGGGAGTGAAGTCACTTTGTCGTGTGTTATTTATCGAAAACAACAAAGTAGAGATATTGATGCAACCAACAGGACCAATATATCACTGCCCCTGATAAAAGTGTTTTCGATATGTTTATCTCAAAGGATTCAGTTTGTATTACTGAACGGTCTCACTTTTCTATTTCATTCCTTGGCATGATGTATGTTAGCTAAAGTTCGGATAAATGTTTTGGTGATAAGGATGTCATCGATTGAGGATTACGGATATATTTCGCACCGTGAGTTACAAACCATTAACTTGTTTTAAATGTTGGCAATAAAAAAAATATAATTAGAAAAAAATTAGGCTAAAATGTAGTCGAGGCAACTCTACCCCGCACACTGGGGCCGAAAAGCGGAAAAAATTCAAAATCTCGAGAACGAATTAACGTAGAAATTTGAGACCGGTCTCATACGACTCAGAACAAAAAAATACACCAAGTTCAGATTTAAGTATTGAAATTTAAAAAAAAATTAATGTCTGTTGAACAGATTCGATACTTAGGACTCCATCTTGACAAGAGACTTAACTTGGAATCCACACACAAGACTGAAACGACAAGAAACTGCTCGTAGATTCCGATTGCTACAGCTCTAAACTTCCCATTCACTACAAAAAATTAGTATACACTACGATAATCAGACCAATTTGAACATATGGAATTGAGCTCTGGGGCTCCACCAAACCATCAAATTCTTCCCGCATCCAATCCTTACAATCCAAAATCCTGCGTAAAATCCTTGATGCTACTACGTTACAAATAAACTCATCCACAAAGACTTTAACATCCCATTCGTTGCAGATTTGGCCCAAAACAGATATGCATCTTTTCATTCCAAACCCATTAATTCTTAATCTCTTATCCTTAACAATTCTTGATAATCCTCCGAGGTGTCTGAAAAGAAGATGGCCACGGGACCTTCTAATTTAAATAAATACTTGAAGTACCACCAATGGGTGGTTCCTTCCCTAGATTTTCAAGTGTATATGAAACATACCATATATTTACCTATTGTATTATTTTGTACAGTTGTAAATTACATTAAATAAATAATTTTAAAAAAAAAATTAAGGAACTAATGAGGGAATGAATTAGAGCCTGTGGGCATGATAAAAATTTCTAAAATTTTCGGAATAGGTGGTACTCATCAAAACAAGTTGTAACGAGTATTTTGACTGTATCTTTAAATTAAATAATGCCTACAATTAATCATTCAAGGAAGATTAAATGACTGGAGAATTTAGTAAATAATAAAACTAGGGATTTAAAGATAAAGGTTGTTCAATATGGAAAAACACGATTTAAAATTTAAGGAAATTAGATTAATAGTTCCTTACCTGCATCACTGATTTCCAGGTGTTTTTCTTTGATTCGGGTCTCTTGTTCGTGATAAAAGGATCCGAAGTCTCCAGTAGCTTGTGGAACACGTCTTCGTTGGTAGATATACGAGACATTTTCTGCGAGTTTCTGATCCTGATTTCTAATTTCTTATGCCTCTTCCGACAAAATCCCGACTAGAATCTTATGCACCGTGGATGACATGTAATGGATGACTTTTAATGGTCATCTCTGCTGTTTCTTTTGAGAAGAGCCATAATTTTTCTGGGTCCATCACTGCATCCGTTTTTAAAATTGTTTGTTGTAGGCAATGTGATGTCTATTCCTTGATTCTGGTGTGTAATGGAGAGATACCAAATTCGAGAGCATTCACATTAAGAGGTTTTTGCTAGATTATTGCCAAGTCGTTTATTTCCTTTCTTCGCGGTGTTATGATCGGATAGGCAGATAATGGCCGAAGATTTTTGTTCTAATCTTGACTTTGATACTTCTAGTTTGAAAAGTGACTCTCCAAATCTAGGAGGGAGCCACAGCTTTTTTTGTAATCATAACTGTTCTCAATGCTTACTTAAATTCGTGAAATATCATTGTAAAGCGCTCTAATTTAAAAAAAAATAATAATCCCATTTTTTTCGGTTGTGAAGATTTTTTTTTTTATTGACGCTCTTGAGTATCAGTCAATAATACAGCTTAATTTAGGCAAAGTTTCATAACTTTATTGTTTGGATAGTCATGCCCCACAATAAAAAAAAAAAATTAAAACAAATACTTTCTTCAACCAATTACTATAAGACTAGAAATACATAGTGTAATTTAAGATTAATAACTATTACTATTAAAACATTACAATAGTCTATTACAGTGTGTTCTACATTGTTGTTGTTGTTGATTGTTGCTTAAAGGCGTAAAACCCTCTGGTCATCAACGCTTATGGCATGATAAAAGTAAAAATAAATGATAAAAAAAAAAAAAAAATCGAAGAAGAGTTATAATTTATAAAGAAGGCGATGTGCTTTCAAAAATTCAAACACTAATGTAATTATAGCTTCCTCATCTCTGAGAGCTTCTGATAAATTTGGGGTCAGTCCTATCCTGTTTATTGTTGGCAAATAGTGATTACATTCTTCAAAAATATGTCTAATCGTAAGAATGGACTGACAATATTTGCACGTGGGAGGTGGCAGTTTTCTGATCAGGTGAGAGTGCGTGAGGAGAGTATGACCAATTCTCAAGCGGGTTAGAGCAACTTCCTCCCTACGGCTGTTGCGGTAGGATGTTGACCATGGTTTTACTGATTCTATTATTTCTTTTAATTTACTCGGAGAGCTTTCATCCCACTTGGCCTGCCATTTTTCTAATATTTGTAATTTAAGGGGTGTAAGTTCAGTGTGAGTTCCGACACTGTTAACGATAATTGTAAGTAATATTTTAGTTGTAACAGTTATTAATCATAAATTACATTATGCAATTGTAGTTTTATAGTAATTAGTTGAAGAAAGTATTTGTTCCAAAAAACTGTTTTTTTTTTATTGTAGAGCATGATTATGCAAACAATTAAGTTGTATTATTGACTGATCCTCAAAATCCACAAAAATATATATATATAATACTCAAGAAAAATATA
>NW_027111310.1:103453-124198 GCF_000696795.3 Halyomorpha halys | reverse complement strand
TTAAAAGGAAGTGTCTGCCCAAATAGTTGGCGTTAGAGAAATGTTATACAACCAAGATGATTTCCCGATTGTTATTCAGTGTTTTCAATGAACTTACCGAACTTTGAGTAAACTTAAAACGTGAAACGACCGGTTCAGAAACTTTCTACCAAAGGAAACTCCAGTTCAATGAGAGCGTTGGAGCAGTCCTATCGATAATTTATCGAGATAAACGATAAGTACTATCGTAAACTTGGCGCTACTTCAGCTTACGGTAGTGTGAAAGGGAAGCTCTTTTGCCATCCCATCATTTGGGTTAAGTGCCCCCGACCCATCTAAGCTTTTGGGAGAGAAATTCGTCATTACAAGCAATCACTTTTCCCTCATTTCGTCCAATTTCCATCAGGCTTGGCCAAATGAGCGATTTCCTGAGATACTTAGGAAACTCAATAACCTCCTCGCTTATTACCTGCGAATAACCGAATATTAATGTCGTCCGTATATCAAAGGGGCTACATTGGTAACGTTGACTCACTCGAAAAACTGTTATGGATCTCTACTGATTATTATATTTCTTATTATACATTTAAGTAATTAGTGAGGTAACTAAGGTGTTTATCAATTAATTAAGTTCGTTATTTTCATTGATTTTTTTAATAATCTAATAAATCAACAATTTTAATAAAAATAAAGGCGTTATGTTGAATATTTTAATGATGACAAAGTCTAATTGTGATAGTTTCCTAAATATTGTAATTTCTGAGAACCAACTAGCTATTTCACTTGTATTTACAGAAATAAAATACTTTATAGTTTTTATCAGGCCTATTAGCACAAGGGATTCAATAGCGCTAATACACGCCAGTAACACTACATTTTAGCTAAGATCAAATTTACTGAATGTATTATATAATATACAGTTGTAAATTTCAATAAAGATATTAAAAAAATAAATTAATTTAAAATCACTAAAAAAATGAAGTAGTGACAAAATAATTTTTCATGGTGTACGTTTATATTACGAATAAACCAGCGGATACAAGGTAAATCCAGGGAAGTGCATACAAAATTTTGTGTATAAAATATATTTTTTTGAGAGAGATACCATCAATGATAATTTAATTGGGTATATAAAAAAAATGACCGTTTTTATCTAATTCAATATTTGAAAGGACTGTAAATATTTTATTCCTATTTAATTCTTTTTAATACTTAATAATCCTTTAGAGCTTTCTCTAAGCGTCTTTAAGCTTATTCGACTTCTTAAACAAAAGCCTCAGTTAAGTTATTTGTTTCAAATAAGAAACATGACAGTGTCCTACGTGATTCTCGTAATTTAAAGACATTACTAGAAAAAAAATTTCACAGCCACTGAAGCAACTCGTGAAATTATTAAATATGAAGGGGAAGGTGTCCTTGACCAGCGCACTGCGTTGGTTTAAAAAATTTAGCAGTGGAGATACGGTAGAAGGGCTGTTGAGTCAAATCAGTCCACAAGTACTCGCAAACTTCCCAGGGAGTGTGGTGTTTTGAAAGATACTGTTAGTCGCCATCTAGTCTTCATGGGGAAGGTGAAAAAAAGCAGGCTGGTATTATGAACTTACTCCTCAGTAATCAGCTATGGGATTAGAAATTTGTGAAAATTTATTGAAAACCCCTTCTAGTTCGAACTCATCCACCGTATAGTGCAGGCCTCCATCGGATTACTACTGTTCCAATTCGTGGCCTGGATTTGAAAATTTTGAGGGAGAAAATTTGATAATTTTTTGAAAGTTGAAATTGCTGTCTAAAAGAGTATTATCAAAGAAATAATAACGTAAATATTTGGTTAAAAAGGCTCATTTTTTATATACCCTATTAAAATATCTTATCCTATGTAAAAATTATATTAATTATTTAACTTTAATTGCCTCGGACGGTAACTCTTTCTATAAGACGAATTTGACTTAATAATAAATGCCTTGTGATTTAAAAAAAAAAATCGTCATCCCTAAAAATGTTCCTTGATATGGAAACCGGAGACCTCCCTTGCCACCAGAGATGCGACATCATTAGAAGTCATTATCCAGACTGACACGACCTTACTCCGGTAAGGTGGGAGTTGCTCATTACTCGCCCCCAGGTAGGCCTAATCAGTGTTTGATACGTTAGATAAGCAGCTTGTTATTGTGTCCCACTTCAACCTCTCCCTCCTATAATCGACAGCGGATTCAATAATTGTGAAATTTACCATGTATCACGATCCAGTACCAGTTTGGAGTAACCTACATTTGCTTTGCAAGCCATTGCTACCCCGAGCTGCAGGATAACTGAAACAATCGCTTTGAGCTGTACCTCTGATTTGCATGTTCTACTCCGACTGTATTATTAATTACCCGGCTTCTGATTAATTGTACAACAAGCTTAACAACAAAATCAATTAGAATTGCAGACAGCTTCTATATGTCATGTTTATACTAGTACAAACTATTAAATATTTAACCTTCACAGTTAAATAAAAAAATTTTTTTTTTAATTGCAAACTTTTATTTATTGATAATATTACATTCTGCCACATTTTTGGGCAATGAGTAATAGTGATATATGAACACTTTCATACAAAAATAATAATAAAATTTCTATGTGTATATAAGAAGAAAAATAAGTTAAAGAAATAAATATAATCAAACTAAGTAAAATAAATTACATACAATATTTACAATCTGGACCTAAGAATCCCTGAGCCCACTCTATCCCCCACGCACGTGGGGTAAAGTAAGGCCCTTTAAGATCTCAGCGCGACCTCTCATCACGTCACTAGTAATGAGCCAGTGGAGGCTGAGTTAGTGCGCTAAAGCCGCAATCACTCTACATGAGCGAAGCATCTGGCCATTGCCAGAACTCCAATTGTCGATTTTATTTTACAAAAGGTCTCTTGGCCACTGCCGTTTCAACCTTCGAGTTGGTTTGTAAGGATGGGTGGAACTGGATAACGATTGAACCAAAGGATTAGAAAGGTTTATATGGAATTTTGAGAATTTGTTTGGAGGTCAAGGGCAAAAGGGATATTAAGATCGTTGTGTAGAGTTCTGTTGGAAACGTAATAGGGTTCATTTACTATGCAAGTTCTAAGGATTTTGAATTGAAAGGACTGGATACGTTTGATGTTCAAAGGTTTAGATGTTCCCCAAAGTTCAAGTCCGTAGGTCCTGATAAGTCAGAGGATAGTCTTATAAATTAGAAGTTTTTTTTCTAATTAGAGGTTAGAGGTCTTACATGTCGGTAACTTGGCTAAATCGTCTGTTTAGTCTTGTCTTTTAAGTCTAGTATGTTGGTTCCAGGTTAGTCTTTTGTCTCGCATGAATTCAAGATTTCGCACTTTGTCGGATTTGGGTAAAGGAATGTTTTTAAAAATAACAGGTGGACAGAAGCAAATAAATAATTGTTATAATTCTATCTATTCATTAAAAAATTATTTTTTGAGTTCTTCAACTTTAAATCTAAGTTAAAAAGTTATTGTTATTATCCGTAACCTTGGCGTCCTGACTGAGCTAAAGGCATATATTGCTCACTCTCCTTTGAAGGCATACAGGGGTAGAAAAATTTGTTGTATAGAAGTTATTCATGTTTGAAAAATATATTTTTCTTTTTAATATGAGGTTGACGAATAAGAATTCCTCCTGAGCTTTACCCTTTTCAATAAAGATTAAGACCACTGGTGCGGAAAGCTTAGGTAAGAGCGTGGATAAGATTAGAATAGCCCTAAAAAGTCTTTTAACCGGACGATAACGCCCGTGCAACGAAAAGGAGGATCGAGATTAAACGATACCATCGGTGGGCCTATAGAGCTTCGCAAGGCTGCCTAATAACACCACTTTATTGTGCAATAACTCTCTCATGTTGAAAGATGTTCCTCGAGATATACAACTTTTAACATGTTATTTATGTTCGATTGTTCTAAAGTTAAGTAATAAGGCACTTGATTTCAGGCTTGATTTATGCGATTTTAATTTGAGAATGATTCAACGCGCCGTATTTCGAGGAAGGTTCTTTTTTAGATTGAAATTTTAGATAACGGAACGGGTTTGTTTTTATCGAATATAGATCATTTATAAGCTGTTAGCTCTCAGTTACGAACATTTGTTTTATAACCTCCTTGGACGACTTTTTTTTTATATTAAATATGTTAATATGCATTTTTTATTTATTTATTGAAATTTATAATTGTATCAACTAAAAAAAAAAAAAAATCAATAAGTAAAAGTGACCTGTGATCTGTAGTATAATGTCATGATATAGACGTTTGGAGAATCTACTCTTTGGAAGAACTCCAATAACATTTCTAGATTAGGAGTTTTCGCCGTCAGATTCTTTTCATTCGTCTAAGAGATAGTACAAGAGCCCAAGAGGAGAAAAAAAGCAGTTATCTCACCCCAATTTTTTATTACTTTAGTGAAAACTATGTATAATTAATAGTCAAATTTATGAGTCTGCCAAGTATAGGTAGGGGGAATAAAAAATGGCGGCTGTTTCAAAGCGATAAAAAAAACTAATTTTTCATTCGGAGCTCTATATCGTAAAAAGTAGGAACAACACAAGAAAATTTAAGAGAACGTCATTTAGAAGAAGAGTAAATTTGCTAAAATATGAGCCCTAATAGAGTTATTTAGGTTAAATATTTGTCGAGATATAGCTTTTTAAAAAGCAACATTTCATAAAAATGTTGTATGGAACGTACTGAAAATATATATCTCAAAAACCATTTGACGTACAGATGTCTATTAGCACTCAAATTAAAGCTAAATGAGCTATAAAGCAGTTTATAATGTTTATCTTCGTAGGAGTAATAGTTTACATGAAATTTGCTAAAATAAATTGATTTATAGTTGTTCGGACAAATTTTCATTTGCCAAATTTATATTCATATGTGAATATCCTAAAGAAAATACTACCCCTACGAAGATAAGTGTCATAAACTACTTTATAGTAAGTTAAATTTCCTTTATTTTGAGTGTTGGCAGACATATGTGCGTCTTATAGATCTAGAGTTATATTTTTTCAAAACAACTATAAATCAATTTATTTTAGCGAATGTCATGTGAACTATTACTCCTACGAAGATAAACATCATAAACTACTCTATAGCTCATTAAACTAGCTTTAATTTGAGTGCTAATAGACATATATTCCAAGCTAGTCGTTTACTCAGATGTAGTATTAGGTAGCTGTTCAAAGGGATAAGGGCAAAGAAGTTATTTTCGTTTTTCCTAAAAAAAATAAATAATTTTACAGATAAGTAAAATTAAGTTTGATAAAAAAAAAAAATACAAAATATATTTATATTCTAATTTATAAAATATATATTAGTATTTTAGGGGTAGAAAAATATTTCAATTAAATATGGCTGAAATTCCTTCCCAATATAACTGTTTATATTTATTTAACAACGTTTTGGTACCATCCAGGCCATCTCAAGGTTTTATTCTCTGTAAGGTAATTATTACAATTAAATTTCTAGGTTATTTCAGTTTCACAAAATTAGATTAACATTTACCAGTCTAAAAACAATACTCAAACTGCACTTACTTTAATATTTTTACATACAATAAACTTCAAGTTAGTGAATTAAAAATTTAAATTGAAATAAGTATTTAATAAATAGTATTCTAACATGGAACATGTTATTGCATTATCACACTTATAAGATAGTAGTGTATCTCATTTTTGTTTCCTTATAGTTTGCAAATTACCTATTTAAAACTTCAGTTTCGTTGATGATATTTGCATATGTATTATTTTTTCTAATTGTATCGGATTGTAAATTACATACTTTATCTAGATTCTTAACTATGAATATTTACTCTAAAGTATTTTTTTTTCTTTAGTTATAATTATGTCAGCATTTTTTAAATCAAATTTATATGTACGTTTACAGCTATGTGTGGATAGGTCTGTTGCTTTGTTGTATTTTATTATCTTTTAGTTGAAGTTGCTTATTATGTGTTGTTCTAATATATTTCTTTTGAAACTGAAACAACTGTTTTATTTATTTTTTTTCTTTTGAAATAGCTTATTTACGTTACTGATTTAATGTTTATGAACTAGGAGCTTTATTTAATGTTTTAAGTTCAGAACTGTATTAATAAATAACATAGAGCAAAGAGATTTTTTCATTCTACTGTCATATCCTAACCCACCAATCAACAAAAAAAAATGGAAAATATTCAACAATCTGATTGCTGACATTCAAACCTATCATATCAAATCAGAAAATTCATTGACGAACCGGTTGATTTAGAAAGTGATGAATAAAGGTGGGTTGATAACCTCTTTTAAAATACGATATAGATCTCTTGAAATGGCAGCTAATGCTTTCTTGTTGGACTTCTTTTTTCCACAGAAAAACTTAAAGTATCAAATGATTTCTATACTGAATATTCCTTATTTTTATTTATTTTTTTTATTTCGGCGAAGACTCCCATTGGATTCCTATACTGCCTCACTATGGTTTGTGGGACCGCCACTCCATGAAAAAAGTCAACCATTCTGAGATCGAGTCCCCAGGAATGGTAAGACAGTGCCTAACTATCTGAGCTACGGTCGTTTATTTTACATTATTTTTTTTTTTCGATTGGGCATCACTGGTGTGTATGCTTTACCACAAAATAGGTAAACATTAGAAAATGGGTGGACCTCTTTTGCTTAGCTATTTTCACAGAAATTACATTTCAGAGATTTTGTTTTATATTCCTGTGAAAATCTTTCTTTCTCATTTTGTTATACATGCCAACATAAAACATTTTTAGAGATTGAATAAATTATGTTATTATTATCATAATTTAACATTTTCTCGACGATTTCTTTAAATATTTATCAAGCTGGCCGTTCCAAAGAGCAAGATATTTTATCCTTTCGATATTCAGTACAATACCAATGAATTATTATATTATAAGTATATATGAATAGTCCCTTCTGGAAATAACATAAATGAAAAAGCTTTTTTCTTCATATATGTTACAACTTGATGTATATTTTCATCTTTTAGGGCTTTTATTTCTCATATTTGTTTATAGAACATGACTATCAAATTAATTGCTAGTATTTTATTCAGTAATAATGTATTCAATTATAATTATATAAATAATTTATGACCATCATATTAACCCTATAACAACCATAAAAATAATCATAATATTCATTTATTTATTTTTATTAAATAAATGAACGTCAAGATTAGTTATTAAATTCTGTATTTTCAAAGCTCAGTTAATAGTTTAATCAATTAAAGAATAATGTTTTACTACTTATAAAGCAGAAAAATGAAATTTACCTTAACAAGTAAAAAAAAAAGAATATTATCAATTAATAAATAATTGAAAAAATAAATAAGGGAAATACAAACACACGCACACATACATAATTTTAAGTTTCATACTTTAGACTTCACTTTCTGTACTGATCTGTGGATAAAAAAAAATTCTTCTTGATCTTTTCTTTGTCCATTTTTATTAGGGATGTTTCTTCTTCAGTTGCTAAATCAAAATATTATAGATAATATAAGTTATAAATTATTTAATTTACAATATATAATCCTTATAAATCACCAAAGATAGCATAGTACAAATAAAACCTACGATCTCCTAAAGTATAGCTTGACATGTTAAGAAAGACCAAATTACGAGAAGTACACCTGTGTTAGATTAAAGGAGAAAGGCATGACTCTCTTCACAACTCATTTTCAATGTCTTATGCTAAGCCCGTTGAGGAGAAATGTTTTAAACTTAATTATAATAATACATTTCTGTGATTTCAGTTACGCTGATTGATACCTAAAAATGTTAATACAAATTTTTCAAAATGGTAGCTGTTTGAACGAGCCTCTAACCTCCACCTATAAGGTTCTGCATCAACTTATCGGGGCAATATCTTAGAGCAATTTGGTGCATCTGTCTGGTTGATAGGTCTCTTTTGGATTATTGGTGTGAGATGTGCAGTCTACATTTAAATGATGTAGATTGCTTGTGGTTATTCCTGAATTGGCGAAACGTTAGCTTTTAAGTTATTCACTGGTATTGTATACACTTAAGGTTTTATTTTTGTACCTAAAATAAACCCTAAATAGCCAATTTCACGCAAAAAGATAAAGAGAGTCTCTTTTTCTCTCAATCTGTTCTTTACATTTATATTTATTGGAGTTTTTCTAGGCTGCGTATGTCAGTTATGTTTCTGTTGACCCAAAAAAAGGGATAAAGGATCCAAATAACAAAACAATCACATTTACATCCATCGATTATTTGGGCTAACAATAACACTCAATGGGATTAGTTTGTTGAATAAAATAGTTCACTTGTATTGTCCTATTCCCCAGTTCATTTACAACTGTCTTTTCTTGTTGTATATTTCATGAGGCGATACGGAGACTTTATTCCAAACCATTAGCATTCTATAGGTTATATTGTCAGCTAATTTTTATTGCTTATTGTTCGGATTATGATGAAAGTGATCACCATATTTCCAATGATTTATTCTGGTAAATGGTTAATCTAAGATTACATTCTGATAATCTCGCTTTAAAAGTTTACAATTTACAATCTTTTAAAAAATTACTAATTTGGATGATTAATATTCCTTCAGTCGTTTTTCTCTGATTTTATATTTAAAACCCGAACTATCACCTTTTTTTCAATAATTTATGACCAGAGTATATCTGGTGAAATTTTTAAAATTTTATTTATATGCAGGAAGCATGTGACGGTATAATGTATTTTTTACCTAATTGTTTGATCTGTATTTCAACTCATGTTGCTAATAGTTTTTATTTATATTCTTTAAATAATAAATTGTAATTAAATTAAACTATTTCCAGTATTATAATATCCAGATTTATAAACTATAAACTGTTGAAATGCCATTTATTTTTGTAAAAATACTTAAAAACGATATGGGCTCTTCTCATTTATTCATTTCCTCTCTCTACTAAAAGTTTTATTGCACATTAATTACTTTATATTTTATTGTGAATATATCATATGAACTATTATTCGTATAAATATGTTTTTAAAAATAAATAAACCACATATAAGTACTTCATCTGACGAATATCAATAAGAAAAGGCAAAATCAGCATTTTAAAAAAATAAATAAATAAGCATATACCTATGTATTATCACTCATAAACTTGGGTATACTTTTTAAAAATAAAATAGTTTACGGAGAGTTGCACAATTTTTAGATTGTCTGCTTTACTACTGCTGTGCGTTTTTGTTTTCAAAGTCCATTTCTGTGGATTTTCAAGTTTATATTATATATTCAATTGCTATGGCATTATCGCATTCGATTTTAATAGTAACTCATACAATGCTTTGTACACTATTATTAAAGCTTCCCAGTTAAGTAAAAATTCGAGGTAATAAATTTTGTATGAGCATACTCGTTACCTCTTTTCATTTACTTTGTGGGATTCCATTAAAAAACAAAAATTCACCGCCTTAAACATTTTTGATTTTTTATTCTTCGCCAGTTCCTTTAT
This sequence comes from Halyomorpha halys, assembly GCF_000696795.3. NCBI lineage: Eukaryota > Metazoa > Arthropoda > Insecta > Hemiptera > Pentatomidae > Halyomorpha > Halyomorpha halys. Next base: position 114,711 of record NW_027111310.1, on the reverse strand, counting down.
TGTTTATAGATTATGATAGTAAATTATATTATAAGACGAATGTGTACCGGACTTTTTTTTATTAGTCCCGTCCTGATTTGCGAGAAAAAGGTGCGCAAAATCGAAAAATCCTTAGGGACAAAATCGTTTCATGTATCAATTTTCAATAAGAATCTGTCATAATTTCGTGGTATTTCCTAATTGAGACTTCGTTGTTATTACCACCATTTTAGTTTCGTCGGAGGTCAGGGGAAATCAAATTATGACAACAGATTATACCAGGAAATTTGATTCTCAAATGATTTTGTGCTTTAGGTTGTTGTTGTTGTTGATTGTTGCTTAAAGGCGTAAAACCCTCTGGTCATCAACGCCTATGGGATGATAAAAGTAAAAAAAAATAATAAAATAAATAAATAAATAAAAAAAAATAGAAAAATAATTTTAAAAGAAATAAAATAAAATAAAAAAAATAAATAAAAATCGAAGAGGAGTTATAATTTATAAAGAAGGCGATGTGCTTTTAAAAATTCAAACACTCGTGTAATTTTAGCTTCCTCATCTGCGAGAGTTTCGGATAAATTTGGGGTCAGTCCTATCCTGTTTATTGTTGGCAAATAGTGAGTACACTCTTCGAAAATATGTCTAATCGTAAGAATGGACTGACAATATTTGCACGTTGGAGGTGGCAGTTTTCTGATCAGGTGAGAGTGCGTGAGGAGAGTATGACCTATCCTCAAGCGGGCCAGAGCAACCTCCTCCCTGCGGCTGTTGCGGTAGGATGTCGACCATGGTTTTACTGATCGTTTTATTTCTTTTAATTTACTGGGAGAGCTTTCATCCCACTTGGCCTGCCATTTTTCTAATATTTGTAATTTAAGGGGTGTACTGAGTTCTGATGGGGTAAGAACGGCGGTGCCTCGGCCAGGGACCGTGAGTGCCTCTCTGTGCTTTAGGTTTTTCGGTTATTCTCACCGTTTCCGCCACAAATCCTCAAAAACAGTAGAAAATTGTTCACGGTGTGTGGCGAATTATGCCTTCGGAACGAAAAGGTTATAAGAATTCATTAAAATCTACTATCTAAATCCGTAAAAAAAAAAAAAAAAAAAATATTCCTCAGAAAGTTTCGGTCAGATGAAATGGAGAAAAGGTTTGACAATTTAAAATACCTGTAAAAGATAGACCACTTGCTACTTTTTATTGCCTAGTAAAAATCAAATCTGATTTCTAAAATTTTTTTTAGTTTAATGGGAGTGGTAAAGGATATAGTCATAGTGGGTCATCCTGTAAATATATATGATCTTTACAGGAATAGTTTTCAATCTACTCTTTCTCAAATAGCCCTACCTACTACATACAAGGCAATATTAATGCTAATTACTTTTATGATTTTAATATTCAATCAAATAATTGCTCAATGGACTCGGGCAATGACATTCACCCACTTGGCCAGATCCGCTTGGAACATATTCTACTGCTCTAGGGTTTTCTAATCGTCCGGTGTTAAACAAACCTTCAGACAACGTTCGAGGAATGTTGATTAGACCTGTAACGATCTAGAAACCACTTGCTTGAGTTTGCGGAACTTAAACTATTTCTTGAAAATGTTAGCTATCCTGAAAAAATAAAAATAAAATAAAATTATAATTCAAAACCTCAAGCTAGATTTATGAAGTTAATGCTTCCAACTTTCTACTATATTATTGAAGAAAACTTCCAATTATAGTATATTACTATTATATATTTTGCACTTGTACAATGTTTCAGGATTTATCCCATACTCATGTACTATTGCATTTTCATATTTCTCAATTTTATCAATTTCTATTGTGAAATTTTGTCATTTATATACATATAGTTTATTTTTTTTTACAATCCCAATATTTAATTAATTTAATTTGATTATTGAAATTAAATAATATGGTTTAAAAAAAATTACCGAAACATTGTACAAGTGCAAAATATAGAATAGTAATATATTCTAATTTGATTTTTTTTTCATCTCAGTTTTTAAAAATTTCAATAACTGTTTCGGGCCCTAATATAAACTTTGGCTTTTTTTATTTTCATGTTTAAGTAGACAAGAGACTTACTTCGAATCCATATACAAGACTGAAACGACAAGAAACTACTCGTAGATTTCGATTGCTACAACACCTACTTGACAAACGCTCTAAGCTTCCCATTCACTACAAAAAATTATTATACACTACGATTATCAGACCAATTTGGACATACGGAATTGAGATCTGGGGCTCTACCAAACCATCAAATTCCTCCCGCATCCAATCCTTACAATCCAAAATCCTGCGTAAAATCCTTGATGGTCCTTACTACGTTACAAATAAACTCATCCACAAAGACTTTAACATCCCATTCGTTGCAGATTTGGCCCAAAACAGATATGTATCTTTTCATTCATCAACCCATTAATTCTTAATCTCTCATCCTTAACAATTCTTGATAATCCTCCGAGGCGTCTGAAAAGAAGATGGCCACGGGACCTTCTAATTTAAATTAATACTTGAAGTACCACCAATGGGTGGTTCCTTCCCAAGATTTTCAAATGTAAATGAAACATACAACATATTTACTTATTGTATTTATTATTTGTACAGTTGTAAATCACATTAAATAAATAAATTTAAAAAAATTTAGTTAAATGTAATCTTATTTATAATCGTGTATTTTCTTTATACTCAGTATCTGTTCAATAATGGTTTTGACATCTATTAACATTGAGATCTCCAGGTTGTATATAAAAATTCGAATCGACTGCTAAACAAAAAAAAAAACCCCACTCCTTTATTTATGTATTTTTCTATATTGATTAAACGAAGCCACGCTAATGACTAACATAAATTATAAATATCTTTCGTAAAAAAAAATAAAAAGTTACAAATGATAACCTTTGATATAAATCAGATCCCTTTCACCACATTGCCTGACTCTTGCCCCATCAATAATTTCAAGTATGGAGAGCACACTTGTAAGTGCTTAGAAAAAAAAAATCTACTGCCAATATTTTTTATTTATTTTCTTTTTTTGAACAGAATAGAATATTAATTTTAATCGTTGAGCTGAACTAGCTACGGAAAGGAATGAAAAATGTTTGAATATAAAATAAAACTTTGGATAAATGTAATGAATGGCCAAAACGGCTATCATTCGTATAAAATTTATATTAATACTGGAATTGAAATATGTTTCAATTTAATCTTTTAAATCCCATCCCGCACCCATGACTAAAATTCTAATATAGCAATTCGTTTTCCTTTTTAATTTTTTTTTCTTTTAGTCACAAAGTAACTCATATGAATACTCAAACATATATACCATAAATAATAGAGAGCTGTTAGTTTCTGGCTTATTCCATTCCTTAATATCTTTATTATGTGAAAATATTAAAAAAATAAATAATAACTTTCAGATTTTTGAAGGCAAGATAACTTGATTTACGCGGCGTTGAAACGTAACAGAGGAGTGTTTTTTACTGTAATCGTATTTTTCATCTTTTATAAATATTTTTTTTTTATTTTATATTAGATGCGGAACTTTTCTACAATGATATTAAATGGGAAAAAAACCTTTTTAATGCCTTCAAGAATGTCCAACAAATAACAAATTCTTAAGAATCGTTATTCATCATTAAGTGATTAGATAGAGAAGATGGTCGGGGTTTGGTCAGCAAAAAAAAAAAAACACAAATGAAAAAATTATTTATTCTTGCCAACGTTTCGACCTGGCTTTTCGATCTTCTTCATGGCAATAAAAAAAAAAGAAGTAACAACCATCATTATAATAAAAAATAGTTGATTGATAACGATGGAATTTATCAATTATTTTTTATTATTCAATTCATTGTTATGTATACTTCCAAATTTGTTAGTTTATTATTTCTTTTCAATTTTATTATTATTATTGTTATTTATTTTTTTTACTAATTTATCCATTCAAGTATTTCTTTTAACCAACTTTTTATTATATTTTCTTTTAAATCTATATATTAGTTTTGTTTTGGTAAAATGTATTTACTTGTTTCATGTTCTGTAAACTGATTTAATGCTGTGACTATTATTTCTCTAGTTTGATCTCGCATTTCTGTCTAATGATGAATTAGTTTAGAGGGTCACTGGAGAGGATCTGAGAGGGTGAATTGGGGAGAGTGAATTTGTCGATCAAATATTAAATAAAATAAAAATTGTGGTGAAGTGGAAAGAACAAGAAAGGGAAGGAAGAAAAGAATAAGTTGAAATATTTGTATTTAATATGTAGACTGGAATTGATTATAAAAGGAAACTGTGGGAAAAATAATCTTCTTTCTTTTTTATTATATCATGTAAATATATGTAATTAATATATGTCCGATCACGGATTGATTAGTATTCTGTGTAATGTAGCAACCCCATGTATTTGGACAGCGTGGATGAATAAAGCATTTCTTTCTCTCCCTCCCTCTCTCTCTCAGAATGATGTTTGTTACCTCTTTTTGTTTTTATAGCCTTGATGAAGACCTGAAACTCTGGTAGAAACGTGGACAGGAATAAATAATTTTTTTGTTTATTTGTGTTTTTTTGCTGACCGGACCCCCTGACCATCTTCTCCACTTATTAATCTACGGTCAAATATCTACAACTTATTATGACGATCATTAAGTATGATTTATTATGGATATGTAACCTACATATCTCAAAAAATAATTCTCAAAATGTCATTATTATCCTCTATAGATATACGTATTTCTTTTTAAATTAAACTGTGTTTCACCTGATTTTATTCAATTTTTTTTAAAGTAATAAGTCTCATTTTTGTGGTAATGTCGGGTAAAACTTTTTATATCATATTAATACAAACTAATAATTTTATTATTATAACCTATTAAGGTTTCATTATAGAAAACGTTTTCTTTTATGTATTTTTATTTAAACCATCATAAAGTTTAATTAAACTTAATTAATTATCAACTAAAATATATAAATTAACTTCATTAATATATTCCAAAAATCATACATATTAAAACAATTAAATTTCTAAATATAATAAGATAGTCCGGAAGACAGTCAATAAAGTTCTAAAAATAGCAGAAAAAAATATTTAGTAACCAACATTTCGCTCCTCTTTGCTAATCTTTTTCAAGGCTTAATTCTGGAAGTATGTAATGTGGAAGAATGTAAAGTGACATTACTCATTATAAGTTGATCATATGTAAGTCAGCGAATAATCTTCCAAAATGATATAGGAATAGTTTTAAATATATTTTTTTTAATTAATATAAAATATAAAAAAATACTAAGCGTTAATATAAAATAATAAAATAGCAAATATCGTTAAAAATACTATAATTATTGGTTTTGAAATAGAAATCTGATTTACGTTAATGTGATGAGTTATACGATTTGTGTCAAGCTTGCTTATCTTGGCCTGGTGCGTCTCTAACGTTTATTTATTTCCCTTTTATTTTTTTAAAATAACTTTATTGAAATTTACAACTGTATATTATATAATCATTCAGTAAATTTGATCTTAGTTAAAATGGAGTGTTACAGGCGTGTAGATAAACTACTCATTGGAAGCACTCTAACTCGTTTTACATTCGTAGGCCTCGTGGCCATCTTCTTTTCAGGCGCCTCGGAGGATTGTCAGGAATAGAAGAGAATGCTAGGTTAGAAACTAGGGGGTTTGAGTGGTTAAGGAGTATGATAAGGTCTTCATGTATGATTTTATTTGTCACAAAGTAAGGAGCATTGACCTTTTAAATATCATACCAGTAACAAAAGGTTTTAGTGCAAGTTGCTTTTTGAATTGGTAGAACAGGGTGAATAGATCGCCTCGGCCGATGTATTATTGATAAAATGGAGACTTAGCATGGTAGCAAGAACAAGAACAGAAAATAATGATTTATGAAAATCAGAAGAAGTGAAAGTAGGAATCCACAATAATGATATTTGCTATTGCTATATTTATAAAACTACTTGATTTCGTGATATGCCTACTTAAAAATCTTATAAAAGTGGTAAATTTTGACATGGGTACTTACCAAGCTACAATAGAGATGTAGGAAGAATAAGACAATGATGTTTGGAAGTGCTGAAGACGTCCTTAGACTCCTATACTCTCCATTGTACGAGAAGAGTGGAATCGGGTAAATAAGGGTACATGAACTGCGGGTTTGGTGGCATTCTCTCTAGAAGTGGCTCTTCAGCTTTTTCTTTGTTTGGCACTGAAAGCTATAGATTCACTTCAAAGCTCTTCAATGCCACTCAACCTCCTGCTCACGTTCTCTTGTTTACCCGATTTGTCTCATCTATGTGGCCCTTCATAATCCACAATGCCGGCAGAGTTAGTTATATTAACTGTTGATAAATTACTAAATAAAATTCCCTGTCAACTCGAAATATAAAAAAAAAACTGGTTGATATCGTTCACTATTTTTATCATTTAAACTATTCAAAATTCATAGGTATTTGTAGTTTCCTTTAAATTGTAGCTATCTAGGATTGACTCTAAAAGAACAAATACGATTGCAGTTAAATATAGATAGTGCTATTATGATCTTTTTTACTTCTCCTTAATTCAAGCATGTCACCAGGAATTAACCTGTGATAGGGACATGGACAACTTTAAGATACCTAGAAACCCACCTTTTTTTATAAAAAAAAAAAAAAGTAAGAGAAGAATGTTCGGTCCTGTTAAGAACGATGAAATAAATTGGGAGGAATAAGATCTGGTTGAGATAATAGCTGTGATCCCGAAGACAAGAGAGTAAAGAGGAATTTGACCAGCGATTTGATGATTGACTCGAAATTGTCAAATATTTTCTTGAATATAGGAATAATTAGTCTAATTTTTTTACTTAGTGTTAGTTTGTTAACTTGAATGAGCTAAATATTTTTTTTTTTTTAATAATTTATTTATTGTTATTTACAACTGTATACACATATATACAACAAGTAAATTTGATGTAGAAAACATAGTGACATGATACAAACATGTGGAGAATCTACCCACTGATAGAACTCCAATAACATTTCTAGAGGAGAAGATCTCGAGGCCATCTTCTTTTCAGACGCCTAGAAGAATTATTAGGTAATGAAGGAGAAGCCAGGTTAGAAACAAGTGGATTTGGGTGGTTATGAAGTTTATTATGGAAGGAACGGTATCTGATTCTGGCCAAATCGGCAACATATGGAACATTGCGGTCCTGATGGATGACTTGATTTGTGACAAAGTAAGGAGCATTAAGTATTTTACGAAGGATTTTGGACTGTAAGGATTGGATTCTGGAGGAATTTGATGGTTTAGTGGAGCCCCAAAGCTCAACTCCGTATGTCCAGATAGGCCTTATAATAGTCATGTAGATCAGTATTTTATAATGGATTGGCAATTTAGACCGTTTGTCTAGTAAATGTCGCAATAGTCGGAATCTACGAGCAGTTTCTTGTCTTTTTAGTCTTGTATGAGGATTCCATGTCAGTCGTTTGTCGAGATGTAGTCCTAAGTAACGGATCTGTTCGACAGGAATAAGTAGGGTATTATTAAAGGATACTGTAGGGCAAGAGGTCATGGGTTCAGAGCTAAATAATAATCTTGATTTTTCTTTTACAATAAAAATTGACAAGTGTGAGTGAACTATTTGGTTTGTTAGCTAATGAAACTAAGATGTTGATTATATTTTGTCTTTATTTTCACAGAGAGAGCTGAGAGGATGGGGGCCTAGAGTAGACGCGGGATGGTCCGAGTGCTGGGCTGGTTGTTCCTTTTGTTCGGGACGGCGTCTGCCCAGTGCACCAGGGGCTGCGTATGTGACTCCCTCGCCACCCAGGTCACCTGCAACGCAGCCGGTTTCACTGCCGTGCCCGCCCATCTACCAACTTCCCTCGTCAAACTGTAAGTAACTTATAAATAAGTCTAAAATAAGGTAATTATTGTAATCTTTTTTAAAAATTTATTTAATGTGATTTATAACTGTACAAATAATAAATACAATAAGTATGTTGTATGTTTCATATACACTTGAAAATCTTGGGAAGGAACCACCCATTGGTGGTACTTCAAGCATTAATTTAAATTAGAAGGTCCCGTGACCATCTTCTTTTCAGACGCCTCGGATGATTATCAGGGATTGTTAAGAATGAAAGATTAAGAATTAACGGTTTAGGATGGGTAAGAAGTTTGGAATGAAAAGATGCATATCTGTTTTGGACCAAATCTGCAACGAATAGGATGTTAAGGTCTTTGTGAATGGGTTTATTTGGAACGTAACAAGGAGCATCAAGGATTTTACCTAAAGTCCTACGTAATTGAAAGGATTGGATGTGGGAGGAATTTGATGGTTTGGTAGAGCCCCAGAGCTCAATTCTATATGTCCAAATTGGTCTGATTATCGTAGTGTATACTAATATTTTGTAGTGAATGGGAAGTTTAGAGCGTTTGTCAAGTAGGTGTTGTAGCAATCGGAATATACGAGCAGTTTCTTGTCGTTTCAGTCTTGTGTGTGAATTCCAAATAAGTCTCTTGTCAAGATGAAGTATCGAATCTGTTCAACAGGCGTTAGTGGAGTATTTAGAAAGGATACTGTAGGACAGGAGGGTATAGGTTTACGATGGAGAGTAAAGGTGATCTGATGGGATTATTATGATTTCAATCGTAGAATTAGTGTGCTGTTTAACTAACAAATGTATTTGAGGAATCCTGCTTATGCATCATAGGTTTTTGAAGGTCATTCTCGCTGTGATAATATAAACCGCTAAGTTCTTATTGCTGTTATTCTAGGTGAACTTATCTTTTTCTATCTAAAAAAAAAAACAAATGGGTTGAAAATAGATAAAAATACATGGAGGAAGGCCTTTTAGGACGTTCTATAGCCAAATTTAGAGAACCAGCGCTCCTGAAAGTGTATACAGAAGGACACTCATTGATCCAAATTTCGAAAATCATAATTCTTTTGCTACGTAATTTCATGCTAATTAATCCACCCCTATCACCACTCCTGACTATTACTCTTCCTTCAGGTCATCGTTTGTACCCGACAAGATGACGGATGTTGATATACAAACAAGTAAAAATAGAAAAAAGAGGGTATGTCGGATTTACACATTCGAATGTTGTAGAAATCTTATGAGCCCTGACTGTATCGTTTTAACATTCTAAGCATCGAGAATCTTCACCAAAACCTGGTTACCATCACCACTGCTCATTCGATACATGATGGAAAAACACTTGCATCGGGTAAGGTTGCATTGTTGCCAAAATATCCCGTTTTCTCAGCCTGGATGAAGTCGAGAATTGGGAATGAGCTTTGCGAACTTAAAAGTGAGATGAGAAGACGACAACAGCACTTGGAACCACCTGATTCCAGATGCACGAGAGAGTGTGAGTCCCATCCTTTCCTTCTCTTTCATCTGCATCTTTATAATTTTATTTTAATCTAGAAAAAATAATATATGTTTGTAAATCAAAATCTATCTCAATTTATTTGATCGAACTCTATCAACATGCTCCTGAGATTGTACATTATTATGGTATCAATGCAAGCGTTATCAACTAAATTGATTTTATTACATCCAACTAAATAAACTCTCATTCCCTTTTATCTTATTTTATTTTTTCTTTGATAATTACTTCAAAATTTTTAAATATATAGAAAAGATTGTCCTAGCCTATGCCATAGATCTACTTCCTGTATACGAGTCTATGCATTCCCAATTGTTCTGCCGCCAGAACGCCACCCTATTCTGGGTTGTTTAAGAAGTCACAATAAATCTCCTTCCGAATCGTACCAGAATGTAAGTGACATTTTTACGTATCTTCACTTGGGCGTATTATTTTACCTTATTATAATCATATTAATAAGTTTGGCCTTATGTGTCATACCTCTTAAAACGATAGCTTGGATTTTGTAGTAGTCATGTTTAACCTCTGTATGTTACTACGGCCAAATCATTGTACGTAATAGTAGGGAACCGATCCTCTTCTTGCACTCCCAGCTACTCGTCTAATACCAACGTCCATTGTGCAAGATCAAGAACTTATCCTTGTAGTCATCCCCTTTCTATGGAAGCTTCTATTGCATAGGCATTAGATTTGGAGGTCACCATTAATGTAGTGTCTTGATGTAGCTTGTTTTGGTCTGCATTTATGTAATTTTGTTTTATTTTCCTTGGAACTTTGGCTGGTATTTTAGAGAAATGCAATTTTTCAAATCATCTAATTATGTTTATCCGGAATAAATAATTGTTTATTTAATTTATTTTGTGGTAGAATCTCAAAATAAATCTTAAATTCCCCACTCTATCTAGAATAGGTTGGTAAGCCGTATGATAGTCCATTTGTCCCCCTTGGAAACTCCAAGTTTTCTTCTGTTACTTGCATGCTCATTTTTTGTTCAATTAGTCACCCGAAACATGTCGAGAAAATCGTATAACAGTAAATTTCGTCTAATAAGTAATTAAAACAATCTGGTGTCACGACTTTGGCCATATATTTTCACGACTTGTTTGTTATCTCCTCAACCGTGATTTTATTGCCAACTCTAATACTTCCCTTGGGTTGATATCAGCGCCTTGCATAAATGAGCATTCTGTATTTGGATGAGACACCACCTCAACCTTCCATTTAGAATTATCTCTAATATATTTATAGCCATGTTGTGTCGCTGCCCCTTTCCAACACTTCCAGTTCTCGGCAGATTAAAAAGTAGTAATTTAAAACCACTTGCTAATTATGAACAAAGGCGTTCATTGATTAGCTAATGAACTTAATCTAATGCAAGCATTAAGTTTTAATTTCCAGTTTTCAAATATGAATGATTTTTTTTTTTTTTAATTTTGGAAATAATTACGAAATAATGAAGATCCAAACTTTTGTGCAAGCATACGATTCCTAAGTGAGAAATGATTGAAATCTATTTTCATTTTATATCATATGTGGTTGCTTTTTTAAGTTAATCAAAACTTTTTCCTATCTCCTCCTCCACGTTTATTATGTTTTTAATTCTTAGCTGGATTTATGGACTATAACTCTGGGAAAACATCTAAAAACTCTATCATCAAACAAGTGCAATCCTTTCAGTCCCAAATCCTACTGAACATTACTCCTTACTATGTAATCAACAATACTCAACATCATGACATTAATATCCTTTTATCCTTAGACCTTATTAAATTAAAATTCGCCACATTCCATGAGAAACTCACTCATCAATCTAGCATTACTATGAACTCAACTTCCTATCTAGCATTACTATGAACTCAACTTCCTATCTAGCATTACTATGAACTCAA
>NW_027111310.1:92799-103403 GCF_000696795.3 Halyomorpha halys | reverse complement strand
ATCTAGCATTACTATGAACTCAACTTCCTATCTAGCATTACTATGAACTCAACTTCCTATCTAGCATTACTATGAACTCAATTTCCTATCTAGCATTACTATTAACTCAACTTCCTATCTAGCATTACTTATTATTAAAGTCCTCCCCGAAGATTGATACGACCAGCACCCTTACTCATCCTCCACTGGTTTTTAGTACTAGTCACGCGGATTTTCCTTCTTAAGTAAGGAGACAAGCTCGGTACAGAGTTCCATAGGCTATAAATATTGTGCTTAAGATTTTATTTTACTTTGAGGTTTAATTTTTTATTTTTTTTTCTCTATTTCTAAATTAATCTATTTGTTTGTAAATATAGTGTGAATGTTTTCTATGAACCTTATTACCACTATAAATGTATGAAAGAGTTTAATATTGCACAATAAAATAATTTTGAAAAAAATATTCTTAGTTCTGCTTTTATTGCAACTTATTCCCCCACAACCATCATTTTTCTTCCCAACTTAGGAATCCGAACGACAGTTAATTTTCACTAGATCACAGTTATTATATACTTTCAATATTTAATTATTTTTGAAAAGATAATTTTACTTATAACGCTCACATTAATATTTTATTTTACCTTTTTTTATATATAACTAAAACGTTTATTTTAGTTCTTTATAATTGTTTTTGCTGAAAACATTGCTACTTAGAATAGAAAAAATTTCCTTTCACATTATTGATTAAAAAAATTGAAGCTTCATCTAAGCTTATTCCGTAACAGACCTTAGCTTAATTAATACTGACTTGAAGTTTAAACAGGGAAGTTTTTCTAGACGTCGGGAATCTGTAGTTTAGGAGGCTGACAACAAAACCCAGCAAAAACTTCTTCATTTTAAGAAAAACTTTACTATATTTAGGCTTTGGAAAAAACCTTCAAATGTTTTTAAGAACGATAAACTCTATTTAATTATGGAGATAATTTTTCCTAGTTTAGGTGCTATACTGTACTTTGAAATTGTCAAACTCAAATACTTTTTTATCACTCCCTATCCAACAAAAAAGTGATTTACTTAAATAAATTAATTAAATTTAAATTTGAATAAAATTAAATTTCCTATGAGAATCCGTCCACATAATTTGAGTATCCTGGGTCAGCTGAAGTCACTCAAATCCTCGTAATTGAAGCATAAATCCCTTAATTATGATGAATGATTCCCTTGCGAAATGGAACTCTCTAACAATTTTTTTTTTGCGGTTATCGGATCAAAAAAATCACCAAAATAGAATCGTTTTAAAATTATATTTTTTATGAGAATTCGAAGTTAGAAATATTCATTTCCTCAGGCATGTATGACGTATGTAAGCTTAAGAAGAACTGGAAAAGGTTACTAAGTCGACTCGAATATCAGAAGAAACATTTCACCATAACTATAGATCTATTGAGTTTCATTTCGAAACTTTGGCAGATAAATTATTGTTTTATGAGCCAGAATGAAACTAATCTTTAAAATTAAGCTACACAAATAATAATAATAATTAAAATGTAATAAAAAGGTAAAAAGTCTTAATTTACTAAGATCCAAGCCCAAAAAAAAAAAACCCATCTGTAGATTTATTTTTATATTTATATATTGTTGCTCCAAACGTCATGTTTTTACAATCAAATATTTGGTAACATATTGTTGCAATCTTTGAAGTATAAAGACGATGATAATGATAAAATGAAGCCTGGTTTGTTGTAAAAATTATACGCTGAATTTCCGCAAGATAGCGAAGAATTTATATGTGATTAATAGGTTTTCTGAAATTTTATTTCATCTCAGAAATATTCTTTGATAAATCAAATTTTTGAAATAAGACAATTTAAGTAAATAAGACGATTTTTACACTTCAACGACTTGTTCTGGAAAAACCTTTCATCGTATATCATTTTTACGTTTTGGGTTGGCAACCCCATCTTCAGGTTTTTTTTTTAAATTTATATATTGTTGCTCCCAACGTCAAGTTTTTACAAGAAAATATTTGGTGACATATTGTTGCAATCATTGAAGTATAAAGATGATGACAATGAGATAGTGAAGAATTTATATGGGAATGATAGGTTTTCTGAAATTGTATTTTATCTCAGAAATATTCTTTGGTAAATCAAATTTTTGAAATAAGACAATTTTTACACTTCAACGACTTGTTCTGGAAAAACCTTTCATCGTATATCATTTTTACGTTTTGGGTTTGCAACCCCATCTTCAAGTTTATTTTTAAATTTATATATCGTTGCTCCCAACGTCAAGTTTTTACAAGAAAATATTTGGTGACATATTGTTGCAATCCTTGAAGTATAAAGATGATGACAATGAGATAGTGAAGAATTTATATGTGAATGATAGGTTTTCTGAAATTTTATTTTATCTCAGAAATATTCTTTGGTAAATCAAATTTTTGAAATAAGACCATGTATGTAAATAAGACGATTTTTATACAGTAATATGTTGTTTCAAATTTTGTGATGCACAATAAACAATAAAGGACTTTTTAAAGGCATTAAAAAATATTGATCAATAATGTTTTAATATTTAAGGTACTATGATGCTGAATAATTTCAAGTTTGATTATGTTCATTTTGTTTATACTTTGTTTGTATATATTTTAAGAGTTTTTTTTTTTAATATATATTTTTTTAATTTATTTATTTTATGTATTTATTTTTTATTTTAGTTTGTATGAGATCATTCTGGGAGATTGTAATATCTATCAATAAATAAAAAAGTATTAAAAATTTTTAAAAAATAAAAATTTAAAGTAAAATAAATTTGTACTTACAATAATACTGGAAGTGTTAAAATTATTTTTCTTTATGATATTTTACTTTCATTTAATATATTAGTATTGATAAAAACAAATAATACATATCATAAATCTCCAAAAGTGAAGCGTTAGGGTGAGATTTATCGTGGCTCAAGTTAACCTTCAAACTAAGTTGGTATTTAATCGGTGCTTAACAACCCAAATACTAACTCTACTTATAACTTTTAATGAGATATTGAGTCAAGGAGGGAAAAGGCGGCGGAATTAAGTGGCTGCTTAAATTTGCAACCAGTTTTCGGGAGCATAGTTTGACTTCGTAACTTCCCTGTGCACCGTTGGATATTCGGTTTTATATGAATCTTTTTATAGAAAGTCCCATAGACTATCTTTTTTTGTTGTTTTTTTTTTGGCTGGGTGTATGCATTTATTTGTTTTTAGTGTTAATGTTTACCTGTCATAGAAAAATACATTCTGCAAATTTGATGGAGACGTGTTACATAACAAGTGTGGCTCTTAGAAAAATAAAATTTCTCTCCCAGTAAAAATTGCCTTTTTAGAATTAATGTGTAAATAAAAAATGAATTCACTCCTTGCAAAAAAAAAAAAATAACTAGACGTGATAGGAAAAAAAAAGTTACAAATCTGAAATTGGTGCTAATAAATGTTTTAGGAATACGTAAAATTATAGTAACATAGAAAATCATGTTGAATAATGCAATTAAATTTTTTTAATTTAAATAATTCATCCAATTATTTATTTTTGCATTATCTTGATATTAATTTTAACGCTAACATGATTAATTTATGCTATATAACAAAGAATTATCAGAAAAAAATATATTCAGAAACGAGAAATGGAATAACTCGGGGATAAACAAACGAGAATATTCGCAAATGTTTTATTAAATCTTATATATTTGTGTCCTCCCGATTATTAATCAACCTCTGCATTGTCCCTGAAATTTAATTTAAAATGAATAAGCAAGTTCAAATGAGATTTACGTTCTTGGATCCAAAAAAAAAATCGTGAAACCATAAAAATAAAAAAAAATACATTTTTGAACTTAGGGTTGCCTTAAACTTGTATAATTAAGCGAAATAAATAGTTTTTGGGTATTATCATACTTTCTATACTAGGAGAAATTAGTTAATTTAAGAAGTGAAATTAATAAATAACATACCTATGTTAAATTATTTACGGCAGGTCACTTAAATTTAAAATTAATGTTTTAATTCATCTCCAGGTGTAGAGCCAGAAAATGGAATAATTTATAAGGGACTTGGATTTTTTAAATCATTACCGAGAGAGAATTGGAATTCGCTGATAAATGCCCTTTGGCAGCTTACGAGCTTCGAGAAAATATTTGACTTCATCATTTCCGACACGGACCCTCTCCTGTTAAACACTCTCACGTCTTAGGGTTTGAGTACTTCCTCTCTTAAGTCCTTGTTTTAATATGTTTACAGTATACCCTATTTATGGTAAATGATAATTACTTTAAACACTATACTTTTTTTCAAAATTTTATTTATCGTCTTTCAAATTTACAGAACTATCCTTCCTACAGTTCTGTACGGATTTTATAAATATACAATAAATGTGGTCATTAAGATTAAAAGAAAAATAACGTCTTGAGGTTTTTCAAAATGAACTATTTCATAAAATATTTCGACAGAAGAAATATAAGTGAAAGAGTTCAGAAGGCTTAATGTGTGAACTCCACCCAGTAAATAAAATTGAGGTGATGACATTACGCCGAATCCAATGGACTCTAAATTTGCAACGAACGAATCGCTAAAAACGGCGTTAAACCGACTGAAAAACATTCCAGGGCTATAGTATTTTTGATTACTTTAATGAAAACTATGTATAATTAATAGTCAAAACAGATGAGTCTGCCAAGTATAGGTAGGGGGAATAAAAAATGGCGGCTGTTTCAATGCGATAAAAAAAATTAATTTTTCATTCGGAGCTCTATATCTTAAAAAGTAGGAACAAAACAAGAAAATCTAAGAGAACATTATTTAAAGAAGAGTAAATTTGCTAAAAATTTATATCTCAAAAACCGTTCGACGAACAGATGTCTATTAGCACTCAAATTAAAGCTAGTTTAATGAGCTATAAAGTAGTTTCTGATGTTTATCTTCGTAGGAGTGATAGTTTTCATGAAATTGGCTAATATAAATTGATTAATAGTTGTTCGGACAAATTTTCATTTCCTAAATTTATATTCATATGTGAATATCATAAAAACTACTACCCCCTACGAAGATAAGTGTCATAAACTACTTTATAGTAAGTTTTCATTAAAGTAATCCAAAATTGGGGTGAGATAACTGCCTTTTTTTCTTCCCAGCTCTTGTACTATTAGATTGAAACGTAGGTGGGAGGATTGTGTAAGGATTGATCTTGCAGGTTTGGGTTTGGAGGGCCCACAATGGGACGGAACGCTCGATCCAAAGGACACGGCTTTTGCACTAAGATATTCTATATCGATCTTAATGGAGGGGGAAGTCATACTCTATATATTTTGTCGTGGCTGAATCGAATAGTGAAGAACGTTTAGATGGGTGGTGTAACACAAAAGGAGCTCTTATTATTTATTTATTTAATACCAGATCGGCCTGGTGGACCTTACATGGTTAATGTAAGAGGTACATTTTTTTTTAAACAATTTATTATGAGAGGGTATAGTCCCATACAAAAGACACCCCTAACTATATACAACGTTTTAAATTAAACAAAAGATTAAAATAATAATTCTTAATAAAAAATAAAAGTAAAATTAATAACAAAAATGATATGTATGGAATTAGCGAAATAGATAATTGACTTCCAATGGAAAAAAAAGTTAATTTAAGAAAACAAAATTTAAGATCAAATAAAATTTTAGAGTGATAACAGAACTGATAAATATAGAATTTATAACAGGATATCCTGCAGCAGCCTGGGCTTCAGTCTTCGAGTTATGGTTGGGTTTCCCAAGTTGTAGGTCACTGCTCCTTTAGGTAACTGGGAGTGGAACTTCATGAACCTTTTTTTGATGTAATCCTCTATTGTCTCTATTTATAATTTGCGATACGATTGGCTGTTTCTCACAAACCAAAGAGCAGTGGATGCTGGATGGAAATTATTTAAGTTTTTTTTTTCCTTTTCGTAAGTGATGCCGCTCCCCAGACTTCACAGCCATTCATCAGCAGTGGCCTGAGATTTGTTTTAAAAATAGGAATAGCTGTTTCTGATTTTAATTTTTGTTTTCTATTCAGGATAGGATATAGCATATCTAACCTTGGGTAGGTTTGAGTTAGTTTAATATTGTTATGATGGTTCCAGGTATGGCGGCGATCCAGATGAATTTCCAGGTATCTTACTGTTTCGCTGGCAGGATTAGAAGGAGCTATGATAACGTAAAAGATACCTACAATGAATTCTTTGTCAGTTTTTGGCAAAACGTGGGACTTTTTTTTTATAAAATATGCGCAGTACATTTTATCTCAGAACTCTGAAGTTTACAAATAAGTTAAGCCTAATTTTCATCGAATATTATTTTTCTCAGTTCGCGTAGAGATCAAAAATGGCATAACAGAAACGGTATTAAATAACGAGTCCCAGAGCGACAATTAAAATTGAATGATTTGAATTTTTACAAATTCATGTTTCGACTTGCTATTTGTGAAATAGATATGACGTTATGACCTGAAGTCTCTAGAATGTTTCTCTAATTCCTTCTAAATCGATGGAACGATGACTTGAAAAAAATAACATCGTTAATGTGCCGTCGGTGGAGAGACGAGTGGAAGTGTCGTGATCGAACCTTTGGGTTCGCTATGCCTTCTATTTATTTGATTATATTTCCTCAACGTAACTCCACTATAACAGTTCGTCTCACATACCAAGGTTTAATTCAATAAACTATTCTTTTGTTTGTATATATTTTAAGAAAGTTTTTTATTTTTATTTATTTATTTATTTTTATTTTTTTTTTATTTATTTATTTATTTTTTATTTTAGTATGTATGAGATCATTCATCAATATTACCTATTGCCCACAACTGTGTGGCAGATTGTAATATCTATCAATAAATAAATCTATTAAAAAAAAAAAAATTCAATAACCATTGTTTATAAATATGGAGTCATTATTTTAGAATTGAATTTATAACACCAATTCAGTATATTATCAGATCGGTTACATATCTGGCCAGTAATGATATTATTAACTTTGCTGGAATAATTATTAATTTCCAGAAATTAATGCCGGTAATTTTGCAAATTAAATTTTGATTAATTTATACACAATATTAAGCTAAATGCCTGCTTCAATTTACATTTCAAGAGATACGCCCATACATTTTCTGTTTCCCGTTGCTGTATCAGAGGGAAATAAATTGTATAACCTCCAGCGATAAAGTCCGATTATAATTTATAAAATGTTGCTTAAAGTCCCAAAAAATTAATCTGTAAATAATACAGATTTTTTTTTTTAAAACAACAAAACAAAAAAAATTTTTTTTTTACAATATTTTTATTTGACCTGAATTGTTGTATTCAACCGATTCAACTAAATCAGGTGATAATTTTTAAATACCAAATACTCCTAGACCTTTCAATTACCTGACTCATGATACGTTGAGAAAACTTTTTTTTTCCTCATTGTGTCATTAACGATTCTGGAAAAAAAGGGTTATATTTCTTTTCTTTTCTCCCGTTTATCAAAATGATGCATTTTAATTAATAATATAAAAATTGTATACTTAGTAGTCAAAAGAACTAGAAATAAAATATATTACAGACACCACCCATTACCAAAATCTAATTCATAGCGCACAAAGAATCAACTGAGTCGAACTATAATATAAATAAAGAAGAAGGCGGTCCATGTGGAGACCGAGGAAAATACTAAAAGTAATAAAAACTATTTGTTAAATGTCAACTTTTCAGTATACATGGGAGCTGCAAAGAAGACACAAGAACGTGAAAATATGGAAAAATATGACCAAAATAAATGAGAAGAATAATGAAAAAAAAATAATAACAAAAGTAATGACAGAAATGAAATTAGTGATAATGATAATTTGTCCCCCAATGCAAAAATAAATCACTGCAGGAAGGGCAGTGATACTGTATGTTACGGAAACATTCAGCCTTCGTGAGCCTGGAAAGGGTCCTGAAGACTAAGAGGAAACTTCTGAGGACGATCCACAGATCCAAAATAACGCAAGAAGTGAATAGGAGAAAATCCAATTAGGAAATATACAGGAGTTTGGAAGACCTGGAAACATTCATCAGGACCAAGAGGCTGAGATTTTACGACCACATGGTCAGATTTAAAAAAAATAGATACTAAATAAGAACATTTTCAACGAATTCCGCAGCTATAAACGTATAGGGGAATATGTGAAAGAGAAACTGGGTAGACTAAAAATAACGGATGAAGACTGCTGGATGGAGAGTATTCTGAGATTGAACTAAAAGAGGTTGGGGTTCTTGTGGGGAAGAAAGGGAGTCGAGGGAGAAAATGGACTGAGGAAGAACGGGAGGATGAAAGGGTATTGGAGTAGAAGAAAGACGGAAGGTGTGAGGACATCGAAAATGATATTCGCGTGATCCTTGCTGGCCGGTTCTTGACAAAATAAAAATAACATAAATAAAGGATAAAATTAGTAATAAGGATAAAGGGATAATAGAGATAAAGGCAATAATAAAGTAAAACCAAAGAAAATATAATTATATAAAATAAAATAGAAGGTCATATAGGAATATTAAAAAAAAAAGAATTATGAGGGGGAAAAATAGATGATCAAATATTTATATGATGCAAGACAAAATGTAATAATTTCAGAATAAAATAATCTTTAAATACATTCTATATATTATAGAAGATATTTTGAACGTATTTACCTAAGTATATGTATGTCAACATATATTTAAAATATGTCATTTTATTTTATTTATTTCTAGTTTTGTTGTTTTTTTAATTTTTTTTTATAATGTTAATTTCCTAATTTTCACTTTTATATTATGTAATACCTTAGTTAAGAATATAAACTGTACTTCCGAAACCCCTAGTAGGGGAGACCGGGGCAGGTTGTCCGAACGGCTTTAGTTTCAGAGGTACCTTTCAGAATAGCTCTGTGAATCACAATGACCGTTGGCCTGTCGCCTTCCTCCCCTGTGACTGCCAATTCGCTTACTGTCATCTCTCAGCATTGCTAACTGTTGTTGTTGATTTTTAAGTATTTATTTAATATGAGTTCGACTTGGTGGCCCTTACATAATTAATGTAAGAGGTCAATTTTTTTTCTAAACAATTGATTATGGGGAGGGGGATATAGTCTCATGCGAAAGACACCCGTAACTATGTACAATGTTATAAATAAAAAAAAATTAAGATAAAATAATAATAATAAAGGCTTAGCGAACCCGATGGTTCGATGCCGATACCACCAAACGCTCTCTGCACACATCCTTCCAGTGATGTCCCTCCAAACCCAATTCCACTAAATCTGTTTTAACACAATCCTCCCATCTACGTTTCGGGCTAGCCCTCGGACGTTTACCCGTTGGTTCAGTGTTTATTACCATTTTAGGGATCCGCTCGTTACTAAGCCCTACAACATTACATGCCCATCTTATACGCCGCAATGCTATAACTTGAATTATATTTACCGGGTGTAGGTACCTTAATGCAGCGTTGTGTAATCTACTAAATTCTCCCCTTAATTCATCCTTTTACGGTCCGAATATTTTCCGTAATAGACGCAGTTCATCCCTAAGATCTAAGACGCTGTTCATCCCTTAGTGTAAGAGGCCACGCCTCATATCCATAAAGAACATTGGGAAGAATAATAGTTTTGTAAATTCTAATTTCTAAGTTTTTCGATAGGAGGCGCGAGCTAAGCAGTATCGAAACTTAAAAATAACAAGCATTTCCCGCCTTCAACCTAACTTTTATTTTCTAGTTACCGTAGAACCTAAATACTTAAACTTATCTACCTGTTCAAACTTATTTCCTCCTATATCTATATCACCGAAATTGCTCGCGTTTCTACTGCTAACCACATATTTTGTTTTATCCGTATTTATTTCAAGTTCCTTGTTGGAGGTTATTAGCGTGGTTGTATTTGGTTCTATAGTTTCTTTGTCATCACCCAATAATACCAAATCATATGCATACCCAAGCACCGGTATTTAAAAATTAAAATAAATAGATTAAAATAATTATCCTTAATAACAGATAAAAGTAAAGTTAATTAAAAAAAATGACATTTATGAATTTAACAAAATAAATATTTGACTTCTAATAGATAAAAAAAGTGAATTTAAGATAATGATGAAGAGAAAAAAAATGAGATAAACTAAAATTTTAGGGTGACAATAAGGAAACTGATAAATATAAAATTTATAACAGGATGTTCTACAGCAACTTAGGCTTAAGTCTTCGGGTTGTGGTTGGGTTTCCCAGGTTGTAGGTCACTGCTCCTTTAACTGTAGGTAACTGGGAGTGAACTTCATGAATCCTCTATTGTCTCTACTTGTGATTCCCGATGCAATTGGCTGTTGTTGTTTTTCTGTACTCGTATTTTTCTAATTTGATTAAACTTTTATATTTTTTTTTATTTGAACTCTGATTAATAAGCCAGGTAATTAGTGTATTAAACGCTGATGAGGATACTTTTAGATCATTGAAGAACTAAATGTAGTGTAGGTTTTATTTAAAACTGTAAAATTTTTTAAACATGGCGATTGCGGTACTCAATGGTGTCTCCATAGCTTTTTAATATAAAACTAGCTTACCCGGTAATGCTTCTCTTT
>NW_027111310.1:89680-90254 GCF_000696795.3 Halyomorpha halys | reverse complement strand
AGAGTAACATCATTAAATGAAACTGTAGGGCAGTCAGTAGGTTTACGACGAAGGGTAAAGGTGATTTGATGGGATTTGTTGGAATTTATCTTAATGAAAATAAGAATGAAATCAAACTTCGCCGTATTATCTTTAATACTGGTCCACTTTAATTTGTTTTTCCCCAGTCTTTTAGACAACTTGATTATCTATGATATCATCATAAATATAATCACCGTGCTTCAATATTAGTACTACTCGACCAATCGACACCAAACTTGGCAGCGGTATAGATAGGGCTCTATAGACTGCACCAAAGGGAACAGATCAATAAACCATATTATTGATTTGTTTAATAAGAACAGGAGATAAAAAATAAAACCAATTTGAATTTTTTCCCTTTTTTGAAACCCATATTTCGCCCCTAATTAGGGAATTAAATCTATATTTATGTTCTATGTTGAAGTTGGCTGAAAGAGCATACATTCAGCTTTGCAACGGTTCTATAGGGTGTTTTTTTAAGCCCGATAGAACTTGAAATTGTAAAAAATAACACAAAAAATTAAATTGTAATCAAAATTTTTTTTTTATTCGA
>NW_027111310.1:86468-87195 GCF_000696795.3 Halyomorpha halys | reverse complement strand
GCCGCGGTGCCCATATCCCCGAAATCATTTTCAAATGTTAATGTCACGTATTGATCTTTCGAATAAAAAAAAAATTTTGATTACAATTTAATTTTGTGAGTTATTTTTTACAATTTCAAGTTCTATCGGCCTTAAAAAAAACCCCTTATTAACGTATTAGACAAAATTCAGAGGAATTATGAACAAGAAAAAATGTTTCCGAATAAATCGAGGTGAAAATATTCTAATTTTTAATTTCTTTGAAAAATGGTATTTGGTACTTTTAGACAAAGCTAAAAACGAATTTGAAATGCTCTTTTCTAAAAAAAATTTATTTAAGTTTAAGTATAAGTTTTTATAATTTTTTATAAATATAATATATCTTAATTGAATCAATAATGCTTTCTGCTTATTCCACGGCAAGGGAAAAATCGATTAGTGTACAACAACAGTGGGAAAAACGTATGTTTTATGAGCTACAAACTACAAACGCTCAATTTTGTTCATAATTTTTGTCTACTCCAGAATTTGGGGATTTTATTGTATTTAAATCTTCCCCTGGTTCAAGGGAACATTTTGAAAAAAACTGCATGTAAGTCGGTCCACTGATTCAGTCGAAATTGACGTGCAGTTTCCTGTCTTTTCAGTCTGGCGTGAGGATTCCAGGTTAATCGTTTGTCCAAATGTAGTCCAAGGTAGCGGATCTGTTCGACAGGGGTAAGAGTAACATCATTAAATGAAACTGTAG
>NW_027111310.1:84230-86238 GCF_000696795.3 Halyomorpha halys | reverse complement strand
TAATTATAATAATAATATTTATTTATTCTGGGATTGATCCCTTTAGAATAATTTACAGGCGTCAAAATTAGGCTTTAGAGCCTTAGAGTAAATTGCAAAGTAGAGATGAAATTACTAAATGTCATAAAATAAAATAATACAATGAATTTAAAAAGATACAAATAAATAACAATAATTAACAGAATATATAACATAGTGATAAAACAAATAAAATAAAACCACTTGTTATATCATAAAACATAAGATGACTTTTGAGAGTAAATAAAAAGAAAAATAATGATAAAAAATCACATACAATTAAACTAAAAAATAATAAATGAAAAGAGAAAATTTCTGCTAGTGTACATATTTACAATTATAAACTAAAATCTAAGAAATAAAATACAGAAAATATACAGAACTTTTTTGAAACTTTCAATTGTTATTCTTACGGAATTGGGTGGACAGAAGGTAGTCGAAGATACGGGATTTGAAGATTGGAAGGGTATTAGAACTACGAATAAAGGAGGGGATAGAATTCCATAGGAAAGAGGAACGGATGAGGAAAGATCTACCAAAGGCTGCGGTTCGATGGTCAGTTACATGTAAGTTGAAGGCAGTGAGCGGGTATTGCGGGAATGCACTGAGGACTTAAATTGAAGGATATCTGAGATGTACGATGGACGGCGGGATTGGATAACTTGATAGAGAAAGGAAGCAAGGAAATATTTACGACGGAAGGAGGGGTAAAGCCACTTCAACTCTTCATAATATGTATTCATATATATATATAGTTATTTTGATAATATCAAAATTAATTCCACTTTAATAATAAAATTCCTGTAAAAGAAGCATTACAGATTGAATAAAAAGCAGGAAAAGGAAGAAATATGATTGAAACTGAAATAGTAATAGGCCATCAAACATAAAAATGAGAAGAAAGAAAATTGAAAAGGGGTAAAATAACAAACAACAGCTATCTGTAAAAGCTATATGCTGCTAATTATATGTATTTGGGTACTTAAAGCAGCTTTTCTGTAGTGGTCAAAAACGCAGAAATAGGACTGCTAAATAAGCAACAAAAGAAGAAGACGAGGGTGATGATGAGGATAATTCATCCTTAAGTGCCTTTATGGCGATCAATAAAAGTACGCCTGAGGCGGTATAGATCCAAAGCAACAGTTCCAAACATTGGCCACGTGTGCAGTGTCTCTAATAGTACAAGAGCCGGGAAGAAAAAAAGGCAGTTATCTCTCCCCAATTTTTGATTACTTTAATGAAAAATATGTATAATTACTAGTCAAAACTGATGAGTCTGCAAGGCATAGGTAAGGGGGATAAAAAATGACGACTGTTTTAAAACCTTAAAAAACATTAATTTTTCATTCGGAGCTCTATATCTTAAAAACTACCAACAACACTAGAAAATCAAAGAGAACATTAAATTATAATTATGAGAGATAGTTGACCGTGGATGACGTACGAGAAAATGGTTGGGGGTGCGGTCAAAGTGAAACACAAATAAGTTGGTGTATCCTATTTTATTGTGCCAACGTTTCGGCTAGAGTTTCTAGCCTTCTTCATGGCAAAGAACAGAACAAGATAAAAAACATTTAGTCATTCTTGTAACGACTTTTTTAATTCAGAATTTGGCCGTTATTGGCGCAGTATACATTAGGCGTTTGATTTTCAAGCTAACAGGTTCGTTTTATTTTTTTCTTTTCCCTTTCTTTATTTTACCACCCCTTCTTTTCTCCATTTTCCTTACCCACGTTATAAGTTATGTTCACTATATTATTATTGGTGTTTTCAAATATATATTTTTATTTTTTTTCTATTCATTTCTTATGGTATACTATACTTATATTTTGCCTCTTCATCAATTATTATTGTTACATATATTTTCTTCCTCTCAATTTTCTTTTTCTTTCCATATTTCAATTTTTAAATTATTAATAACTAATATGTTCATACTTCTTTGCATTATATAACTTCATTTTTATTTCATTTCCTTAATTATGTTATTTTA
>NW_027111310.1:73596-79929 GCF_000696795.3 Halyomorpha halys | reverse complement strand
TTTTAATATAAAACTAGCTTACCCGGTAATGCTTATAAACTATTCTTTTGTTTGTATATATTTTAAGAGAGATTTTATTTATTTTTATGTACTTTTTTTGTTATTTCTTTCATTTATTTCCATTCTTATTTTAGTATGAATGTGATCATTCATCACTATTACTTATTGCCCACAATAGTGTGGCAATTGTAATATCTATCAATTAAATAAAGTTTAAAAAAAAAATATATTGAACAATAAAATGTTCTGAATGCAAATTGAGATTAATAAATAAAAACATTACTTACTGTTGTATGCTTATGTAATCTTTCATAACTAATTAATGTTTACTACAACTGAATCGCACAAGTTTTGGATTAATATAATGCAAAAGTGAAATGAAGAAAGGTAAGTTTAAGGGAGGGAGAGGGGGTTATTTGGTTTTTTCTGCATGTATTCGGTATTTTTATTTCTGTTTTGCATATTATATATTAATAATTATTGTTGATAATTGTGTCTTCATGATGAATATAGAGTAACATGAATTCAAATTGTGCTATTTCAATTTTAAATCGATCGAAATTCCTTTGGAGAGAACCGCGTAAATATCGATGTATAATATATATTTTAAAATATATATTAAAATAAAATAAATATAAATATTTATACATATCAAGCTAGAAATCAGATTTGTTGTCCATCCGAGCTTAATTTTAGAATTGTTGATTTTATAGTGTTTTAACTTGTTTATGTTCCTGCAAATTTCTGGTTGGACTAATTTAACCTTGTAGATACTGAACATCTAACTCGGATTGCCAAGTTCCACAGTTCCGTTGCGAGATAAGCAAAACGCGGAACATCATTGAGAGATAATTTATGGGTTGAAATAAATTGAATTCTATTTCCTACGCATAACGTTCGTGAAGTACTTCCATCTCAAAGTTATCGCAGATATTTGAGAGGAATAAGATGTAGTGATTATTGCGGCATGTATATGCAAACAGCTACTGCACTTAAAGGCCCAGAACGTGTAGATAAGTCCTTATGATATATGCATTCAAGCATCCATTAGTCTAGCTTGTAAAATAATATTGCAAATATAAATGTTGTATTTCATACTTTATTCATTTTACGAGGGAAAACTGGGAAGTCTTTCCGCTATGGAAGACGCGGTAAGGCATAAATTTGCAGGTGTGGCTTTGAAATTATCTCAGGTTTAAAACCGTGGTATCATATCCCGTCTCAGCTGAGATGATAAATACAGCCTATTTTAAATAAACTTATAAAAACTTATTTATCCGATTATGATTTTTTATTTTCCAGTGTTGGGATGATCTATTAAAATAATTTTCTAAGGATATTTTCTGGAATGTGATTAACAACTATTTCTCTAGAATTAAAGTGAATTAAAAGGAGGAGGATTGTATATAATTTATTTGCTGAAACCCAATAAATTAACTAATTCTATTGTTTAAATTTAAAATGTATATCTTAACCGATCTAACCCGAACCAGATATCACTCCTTCCGTTATAAACTTTCTAACCACTCAAACTCCCTAGTTTCTAATCTTGCATCCTCTTCCATTCCTGACAATCCTCCGAGGCGCCTGAAAAGAAGATGGCCACGAGACCTACTAATATAAACGTCATTAGAGTGCTACCAATTGGTAGTTTCTCTACACGCCTGTAACACTCCAATTAAGCTGAGATCAGATTTACTAAATGTATTATAATGTACAATTGTAAATAGCAATAAATAAATATTTAAAAATTAAAAAAAAAAAAATTATATTTTAGAGTCTATCGAAACAATTTTCATTTTATTTATTTATCTCTTATTTTTGCTCTCTTTTCGACCACTTTATTCTCACCAGAGTGAAAAGATCGAGTTCTCATTTTGTGGGACCGCCACAGTATTATAAAAAGTCAACGCCCCTGGCCGGATTCGAACCGGCACCGCCCGTAAATCTCAGATTGATAGACCTGCGCCTAACCATCTGAGCTACGGCAGGCCCAACTGTAAACTTACTTTGTCATTTGTTGTTTTATCGATCGGAGGTGTGTGTATAAATAATTAAAAGTATCAGGAAAAGAAGGTAAATTTTGGATTTAGCTAAAAATTGTATAAAAGCCACCGAATAATTAAAAAAAATCTGTCTCTTAGTTTTGTTTAGTGGATTCGATATGTTAAGTTTGGGTCTACTTTTATTTTGAAAAATAAAAATATATAGTCCAAATTAACTGTGTTTTTTTTTTTTTACTTCAAAGAAAGTGGTGCGTGAATGTGCCAAGACTGAAATAATAGCAACTATAAAAAAGGAAAATGTTGGCACAATCTCGCCATATTCGATAGGGTAAACTTTTGTCTATAAGAATAAACTACTGCTGGCACTATGAACCTATTAACATTTTTTTTTTATACTCCAAAATAGAAAGCTAAAATGTATTTTTCTAAATCCTCTTGGATCCATCCGAAATTGTTGATAAATTAAGAAATAAGAATTTAAAAATCTCAAAATCTGGCACAGCCTTTCCTCATTTTATCATATGGTATACATTTTGTTCATCAATGAAGTAACGTCGATAATTGGTTACCCCTGCGAAACCTAAGAACTATCGTTTTTTTTTTTTTGTGCCAGAAATATTTTTCTTAAATCCTTTACCCTAAAAAACGGTAAGTAAAACACGTTAATTTAATTCTTAAAAAAAAATTGAACCCGTTTCACTAAACTGAAAAAAGCTTATAAAAATATAAAATAAAATCTCTCTAATAAATAATCCCTTATTAACTATATCATTATTTCTACTATAAACAATCTTAAGTGGTTGTTCGTTTTTTTATAGGAATTCATTTTTGATATTAATAAAAAAATTAAAGAAAAATCCCCTGGAACCACATAAACCCTCATATTTTAATTTGAAACTATATAATAATAGAAATGTTCGACAATTTTATTGTGTAAATTACTCTCATACTTATAATTTCATTGCGGTTCTCATATCTATATTATTATTTTTTTTTTTAAATTATATTACTGTTAAAAATATTGTAATTTATATATTTTTAACAGTAATATAATTTAAAAATTATTCGATTTTTACTCATATTTGGGGAAAATTCGTTATTTTTTTTAGCATAAGCAAATTTGAACTCAAGAATAACACTTAAATAAAATACCTCGTTTCCTCTACATTTTAAATTTATTGTCCTGTCCTATAGTATCCTTACTAATTACTCCACTAACGCCTGTTGAACAGATTCGATACTTAGGACTCCATCTTGACAAGAGACTTACTTGGAATCCACATACAAGACTGAAACAAGAAACTGCTCGTAGATTTCGATTGCTACAGCACTTACTTGACAAGCGCTCTAAACTTCCCATTCACTACAAAAAATTATTACACTACGATAATCTCACCCAATTTGGACTTATGGAATTGAGCTCTGGGGCTCTACCAAACCATCAAATTCCTCCCGCATCCAATCCTTACAATCCAAAACCCTGCGTAAAATCCTTGATACTCCTCATTACGTTACAAATTAACTCATCCACAAAGACCTTAACATACCATTCGTTGCAGATTTGGCCCAAAACAGATATGTGTCTTTTCATTCCAAACTCCTTACCCATCCAAACCCATTAGTTCTTAATCTCTCATCCTTAACAATCCCTGACAATCCTCCGAGGCATCTGAATAGAAGATGGGTACGAGACCTTCTAATTTAAAGTAATGCTTTAAGTACCAGAACGGGTGGTTCCTTACCAATATTTACGAGTGTAAATGAGACATTCCATAGATTCAGTTATTGTATTCATTATTTGTACAGTTGTAAATTACATTAAATAATTAAACTTTAAAAAAATTAATTATTGTATTTATACTGAAAGGAAAAAAAAATGATCTCAGCAAAGAAACAGCTGAGGATGAGCAGAATTTAATAGAAATTAATTCGAATACTTCCTTGAGCTGTTTATCTGAAAAATGTATTTAATATTTTGACTGGGGTGAAGATGAAAATGCTTGAAATGGCCAGTCATCAGAAAAGGCCGAAACGTTAGAGAAGTGTGGAGTGCATATACATACAGTAAAATTGTGGAAAGTTTTTAATATTATATAGTTTTATATTTAAAAATTTAGACTTAGTGTGCTTCAAAAGAATTTTACTCAACTTTTTTTATGATTACTATTTAATTTTTTTATTAAATTTGAACTTTAAATGTTTCGCTAGACGTTAAAGGATAAAGTGAAAATTGCACAAAGTAGCTAAAGGTCTTTATTTAAAAGTTTTGAACTTTTCTAATGATTACAAATATCGTACATTATTTGTGATGATATTTTTACGTTTTTATTAAACTGATATTATTTTTTTTTATAATTAGCAAACTTATTGTTAAGTACATGAGTAAACTTTAACTAATCAAACAAAATTATTTCACATAATATATTGCTTTTAACCACAATATTTGGACCATAGGTCCATTCCGAAACACACACAAGTTAAAAAGTGTCGAAAAAGGCAGATTTATGTAGATTAAGAAACTCCTGTAAAGCGGGTCTCTAACTTAAAGAATAATGTAAAAGAACCACAAACAAATGGAGTTGGCTCACTGTATTGGAAAACAGTAGCTGGCCCTGTTAATGAGGCCGGCTGACAAATTGAGGAAACAGAGGGGAGTGGTAAACTGACAACAGAATGCAAATTATGAAGGATAAAGGGGAAAGGAAAAAAAAATAGAAAGTTTCAAGAGACGTCCTGACAAATTAGAGTAACTCGAGATGAATTGAAAGGAACCCCTAAGAACAGGAACATTAAATCACTGAAATGAGATATTGTTCCAAATAATTTACTCATATTTTTTTCTCTTAATTCTATTTTTAAAATCATCAGATTTTTTTTTAGTGCTGTAATAAAAATATAGTTTCTTTATACAAATTTTTAAAACGATTTATTTATGTAAATAATTTTGTCACAAGCTACGCATAGAGCTGAAACTCCAAATTCAAGATTTCCACTTTACATAAAATAAAAAACTATAAATTATACGATTTATTAACTGATAGATTTATTTATTGATAGATATTACAATCTGCCACACAGTTGTGGGCAATAGGTAATAGTGATGAATGATCTCATACATACTAAAATAAAAAAAATAAGATGAACATAATCAAACTATCTGTATGAAAAATAAATAAATAAAATAACATAATGATAAAATAATATATATAAAAAAAATAAATTTAAAAATAATAATAATAATAAATAAAAAAAAACTCTTAAAATATATACAAAGATGAACATAATCAAACTATCTGTATGAAAAATAAATAAGTAAAATTACATAAAGATAAAATAATATATGATTTATTAACTAACAGATAAACGGACATTCCGGAAACCTCCTCAGTGCAGATATATTTATATATTCATTTATACGGGACTTGCAGGCCCGGCAATGCTTCGCTATTCCTATATTTGAGGATGTATATACATTAATTAAACGCTATTGAAACTTTGATATTAATTAATATATTGATGAAGAGATAAGACGGTAAGTATAGTTACATAAATGGTAACAACTAATTTTGCTGTATAGCTGTTCATACTTGTCCATTCTAAACAATGTTATTATTTAAGATATTGCCATATATATACTGCATAAAATATGAATAGTTTTCATGTATTAACCCTCATTGTGATTCAATAATAGTACTATATTGAAAAAATTCGGACAAACTGACCTATCAAAATATGGTTAAAGATTTTTTGGAATGAGACATTGTTGACATTCGTTTTAAGCAGCGCAAGAAACTCTTAAATACGGATTTTCGAAAAAAAAAATGAAAATAATATTTTTGGATCAAAATTTCTACCTTATATTGGTAGGCTCTGATTACTTTTGAAAATCAAAAAAATAAACTTAACTTCAACGTGACTCAATTAATATACCCCGAACTCAGGCGTGGTTTAGGATTCTTAAAACGGCACTAAAGGCCACAAATCGGAACTAATTAAACAAATTAACACTGGAGATATAAAATGAAACGTTTAAAAAAATTTTCTTTATTTAAAACTAATATTTTTCCATTATAACGGCATTAAATTTAAATTTAATGGACCGGGATACAACCAGCCTCATAAAGTGGGGAAAAATATAGCGGTCGATCGTGATTCTGACTAAATCACCTCCTTGCACAACCTTTGGTCTAGTAAAAGGACTTCCTAAGTACTCCACCCCTGACCCTTGGGTTGTAGAGGTACAGATTTATTTATTTTTATGAATACAAAATATATACATTTTTCTAAATACAAATACATATAATACATATATATATAATACAAATAT
>NW_027111310.1:62393-73540 GCF_000696795.3 Halyomorpha halys | reverse complement strand
TATTAATACAAAAAAAGTATTAAAATTTAGATGTAAATAAATACAATGGCAAAAATAAAAAAAAATATTTCCTTATAAATATATACTTAAAATAGTGCAAAAAAGTAATGAAATGATTTTTTTATTTATTCAATTTGTATTACACTTTTGGTAAAGTGATAAACTTAATTTAATTTTGTAAATTTCAAACATTCTACGTTTGCTAAAAGTGCATTATTTTATTATTGGGAAATGCAGAAAATATTTATAATTTGTCCAGTACCTCATGAAAATCAAGTAATATGAAGTCTTTATCGAACCTGGTCGATCATCACAATCACACTTCATAGATCCAATTTGACTCGATAAAATAATATACGAGTATGTTATATTTTATTATATTATAAAATAATACTCCTAGATATTGGGCTCCATACATGCTTTCAAGCTTTTGGTTAGACAAATACTGTTTAGAAACATCTAAAAAATATGTACCTCTCTACAATTTATACTAAATTTTTAGCGTGAAAAATTCATATCTATGGATCTTTTGTCGTTTAAATCATTTTTGATGAGAAACATGATTTCGATCGGAGAGCCACTTAAAAAAGTGTGAGAACTTAGACATGTTTGTAGCGCTTCCACACGAACAAAAGGGGGTGTTGATCATTTTAATCGTTTTGATTTGAGCTCGCAAAAAAAAATCCAAAACAGCTTTAGTGTCTGAGGAGGTTTTCTTGGTTTGGGAAATTGTGGAAAAAAATTTAAAAAACAAAAGACCCAATCACTGACATGTAATTTTCAATTAAGAATTCTCTTATAGAATCATATTTTAAAACAACTTAATATCCATGATTTTTGAGATCCGACCGTTTCTAATATAGTAAACCGACAAAATCATTTTAGGATTCCATTTCATACAAAAATCGAGTGTCAAAATAGAGAGTACGTCTTCCTGATAGATAATTAGTTCTCCTCGGTCGTTCGAGGCTACTCAAACTATAAAGATTGTTACGAGAAAACGAATTCTCAAATTTATTGTGATTTTTCGAACTTTTTTGAGAAAACCGTCATAAACAGGAAACCATTTTTTTTTTGTGGATTTTGTCTTGAGAACGCGTTGTAGCGAAAAAATTACTGTTGTAAAATATAATTTCGACGAGAATTCTTCATTGAAAATAGAACTGGATGAGGTTACGAAGTCGACTTTAGTTTAGAAAAAAAATAACTTCACCTAACTAAATAACTATGGCTTATCTAGTTTCGTTTCGAAATTCTCTAAACTCTCGAAAAGAAAGGAGTCAATCGAGTTTTGAACACCCTCTATAAATAAAAATCTTATATTTGAATAAATTAATTTTCAATATAGACAATGAAGTGGCAATATGTTCTTTTGAAATTATATACAGACTTTTTTTAATATCCTTAAATCAAAAACTTGAGCCTGACCTTTATAACAAGAAAATAAATTATATTAATCTGACGACTTAGAAAGCTATAAAATTTTCTACTCTCCATAAATAGCAAGCTCAACCTACAGCTCGCTTTACTCAGAGTTCCGAAAAACCCACCTTGCCCTTATTTTTCTTTATGGCATCTTTCCGATTCCTTCTTGGGAAACATTCGCCGTTCATGTCATGCGAATAACCGTTATAGAATTTTTTAATTAGCCTCTCCATATCCTCACGTCTGCTTTGATCGTAAACGTCTCCCGGCTCTTCTTTCGTCCCGGATCGTTGGAAACACGCTAACCCTCCATAGAATTCTCTGCAACCTGTCTAGATGGCCGCCTGTTCCTCACTACAGGAAGTAAGCAGACATAAATCTTTTCTGGATTTCCTCCTCATCTGGCATGCCTTCCAAAGTCTGGGAGGGTGTTTCCAGTTTTCTGAAATACTTCTTCATTTCACTTATCGTTATCGTTGTTATCTAGGTGAAGTTTCAATTACTCCTCCTCTAAATGAACGAAGTTCGTTACAAAATTTATAACAATATGCGAAGTTTACCGCAGTATTTAACAATAATTTTAAATTAAAAACAAATTACTTTTAAAATATTTATCCACATTCTTGTCTTTATCAGGAGATATAACCGTTAAGTCCAAGAATCATGATCGAAATTAATTATACAAATAACTCTTTTATTTAATTTTTTCAATTCTTTA
Organism: Halyomorpha halys; assembly: GCF_000696795.3. NCBI lineage: Eukaryota > Metazoa > Arthropoda > Insecta > Hemiptera > Pentatomidae > Halyomorpha > Halyomorpha halys. The sequence goes on along the minus strand of NW_027111310.1, from coordinate 71,397 downwards.
ATCGATCTAACAAATTAAAAAAATATCAAAAAATAAAAAAGTATAGGCTGAAAAAATAGGCATTTTATTAAGTTCCTATTTATTGTATAAAACATCGTAATTTTATTGTTTACTAGTGATACATAATGAGGCATTAGACTAATATGAATAATTAAATGATATAATAGAATTTATCAACACACCAATGATATAAGAAATAAGGAGAAGGATTTCAATAAAACAGTAATTTTACATAAAGAAAAAAATATGTTCAAAAGAAAAACACTCCAGTCCATTTATATATCGCAGAATATTAATTATACTGTGAATTTTTTAAAACAGACCCAAGAATTCGAACCAACTCTATGCAGATATTCTAAGCATAATTAATATATGAAAAATATGAGTAAATTTTACTCTTCTATATACAATTAAATTTGGTATAAATTTTAATAATAAAAGAAATAAAAATTTAGACCAAAACACATTTTGAAATAAATTAATTATAAGCCTGACCTGAGTGTATGGAAGGTTAAAAATAGTGAGTTGATAAGAAAGTTAGAATAGTGTTAAGTTGATCTGTAATTAAAAGTTTTAAAAATTAATGTAATAGTGATAAAATAGGTAACTAAACATAAGCTGGTACAAGCTTATTAGTAAATTAATATGATTCCTATTGTTTTATTGGATGATTTTGACTGATATTTTTGACCTGGCCAGAATAGCCTGAAATTATTTTTTAAATTATTAGATGTAAGGTGTAAATTTATTTTTAAGTTATGCTAAATTCAGGCTTATATGACTTTTTAAACAGACAGTTATAGCCAGTAGGTTGATCGGTGTACGACATGTCACAATCTCACAAGAGGAGAACATAACACAAAAAAAGGCCATACTTCCCCACCGGACCCACCCCGCTAAGACCCCCGGGGAGCGACGGTCCTATATCACTTTTGAAATATTAGCTTAAAACGGGAAAAGGAAATTTTAAGATAGTTAAATCGAACAATATTTAAACTGCGCCTAAAATTTAAAAACGGCGTGAATGCTGTTTGTTAAAATTGTTAAAAATGATTGTATAAGAAATGCTGTTATTCATTACATTGTTCTTGAGGGTGGCCGAATTGGCTGAAACGTTGGACCTTCAAATAAATAATAAAGAATGTTTTTGAACTTAATCTGGATGATAATTAATTGATTTAAATAATTAAATGATATTATATGAATAACTTCTATTACTTAGTTTAATAACTAAAATCAACTTTAAATTATCATCGTAAACCTTTATAAAAAAATAATGTGGCTATGAGAAATTGCGATAATAATATAAACCATTAATCAGCAAAGGCAAATTTTAATGAAGGTTGCTAATGAAATAGCAGATTGTTACTTGCGGTTTACACTGATTCCAGTTTATACCACAGACCCTTAATCTAAATGGGGGTTTAAGCGGAAGAGACTAAGTTTATTCGGGTTAATCAGGCTTATCTCAAATCTGCAATAGTGGCTTTATCTGCTTAATGGGAGGAGAAATTTAATGCCACCGATAATTTTAAAGTATTGAGTGCGCATTAAGTTCAAGCAACAGTATTACCAGGTGAGGAACCATCGCGATCCTACAGTGTCTGTTTGTCTTTAACAGAAGTAACTTAAATACTTTAGATCATCATAGATAAGCTGTGTTCCAAAAACAATTGCTGAATTTTTATTTAGCATAAAAAGTACTGGATAATATGAGCCGCGTGGGTAATATGGAATATGGCGCAGTGAGGCCGCAATCCGGAATTATAGGCAAAATTCTTAAACTTAATATTTTTATGTTGTATGATATATTGGTTCCTAAATAAAACGAACGCATCTTAAGCAGTTATTTATGAACTTTATAGTATTATTCGAATATTAAGCCTAAAAACACTTAGGGACGTACATTTCCTGTATACGGTTAGTTAAGGAACAGAAAAGAAAATATTGAAATTGAAAATGTGAAATTATTTTGACAATAAATTTAATTTTAATGATAAATAAAAATGAGTAGTTAATAATTTTTTTTAATTAAGAGAACCTTAGAAAATATTAGAACTTTGCGAGGGAGGAGGGGGGGGGTGAAATTCACAAAATATTTTCAAATAAGTCCTGTTAGTTAGTAAGAAATCGTTTATAACAAGAATTTTCGTTAAAATTGCAATTTCATGCATTTCTTTTTTTTTTAGCATTGTATAATAAAACGTTTATATTATTTGTTTTCTAAAATATTGAAATTAAAAAGATGAAATTACTTTAATAACAAATTTAATTTTAATTTACATTTTTTGCTGTATAAAAAAAAAAAAGAAAATATTGAAATTAAAAAGATGAAATTACTTTAATAACAAATTTAATTTTAATTTACATTTTTTGCTGTATAAAAAAAAAAAAGAAAATATTGAAATTAAAAAGGTAAAACTATTTTAATAATAAATTTAGTTTTAATGAATAGTAATGATAAATAAAAACTTAGTATACAAAAATAAATTAAATTTTGTAAGAGTTCTCACAAGAGAACCACAGAAAACTTAAGAACTCTGGGGAAGGGGAGAGAGGGGGGGGGGAAGGAGAGTGGAGGGGGGTTGTGAAAGTTTATGCAATTTTTTTTTACGTAGTAGTATTATGATACTTTAACTAATTTTGATAAAGAGGCAAAGTGGAACTTTATAAAAAAGTATTCAAAAACTTATTATATTTCATTACATTTAGCTAGAGATGAGTTATCCATAATTTTGTAACTTTAAATATATTTCTGACATCAATAGTACAAAATTAAAACGAAATTTGAAGGACTTAATTGTATATTAAATAAACAGACCATAGTAAAACGTAAAAAGTTAACAAATTACTAGAATAAAATAAAAGAGATGAAAATATGAATTAATATTGATATATATATACATTAAAAAAAATCTATACATGAAATATGTAAATAAGATGAAAAAATAAAATAGAAGACATATAAAGACAAAGAAGATATAAAAACAAAAAAAAAGTAAAATAGTAAATGATATGACAATACTAAGTTAGTAGCAAATAAAAGGAAAGAAAATAAAACTAAAAAGGAAAGAGAAGTGTTGTATGTTATTAGTAATAAAGTAGAAATAAAAACGAAAAAAAAAGAAATTTAGTTGGCTCCAGAACGCGAACGTGCAAGCCATAAACAGTAAGTGGGTATAAAATATCCAATAGACTATAAAAGGATTTACTTTCAATTTATATTTATTGCTATATGATCAATATTATTCATTTATTCTCAAAAGTAAAAAAAAAAACCAATTTCTTATTTATTTAGAATTTACGTTTTTTATTTTTGTTTTATTTATATATAAATAATAATCCTATTTACTCCCATGTTTGCAAGTTTTATAAATATTAGTCATATTTATTATATGATATTCGATTCGATAATTATATATGATTATGTCTTATTAGTAATTTCAGGAATGATATTCTATTTATAAATCTATATTTTTTTAGTCATCTTTCAATTTAAAAAAATATATATTTATATATATTAGACTTATGAATATATATGTTTGTAATTTAAGTGTTTTCCAGAGCAAAATACAAACAAAAAAAAGGGAAAAAGGGATAAGGAATAGGGAATGATGACACAAACGAGTTTAAATGAAAGACTACATCATTGGTCCGCCACAAAAATAAATCCACTTTTTAGTTCTCACTGATTTATGTACGCCTCTGGGTTAGTATATTATAAGATAAAATAATATTTGTTGATTCTACAACTTAACACTAATTTTTATTTTAAAAGATGGACTTTTTGCTAATTAATAAAAATTAATAATTAGTAAGGAAACTAATCCGGGTTAAGCAGCGACAAACGTGGTTAGTACTTGGGTGGGTGACCATGGATGACTGCATTCTGCAGGTCCTGTGAAGTTGTGCAAATTTTCATCCACTCTAGCGCATTTACATGCACTGCTTCCAATATCATCTTTAAATGGTTATTTGAAATGAATGATGAACAGCAAATAAGAGAGAAGATGAGAAGAAAGGAAAAAAAAATTAAAAATAACTTTCAACTTACGCATTCGTTCTCTGGTGTCGGTACTGGCTACGTGAAAGCTGGGAAAAACTAATGAAAGAAAGAAATTGGTAGCGAAATACCACTCTCAAGATACAAAAACGAATAATACAAGAGCCGGGAAGAAAAAAAGGCAGTTATCTCACCTCAACTTTTGATTACTTTAATGAAAACTATGTATAATTACTAGTCAAAACTGATGAGTCTGCCAAGTATAGGTAGGGGGAATAAAAAATGGAGGCTGTTTGAAAACCTTAAAAAAACTAATTTTTCATTCGGAGCTCTATATCTTAAAAACTACGAACAACACTAGAAAACCTTGGAGTACATTATTTAAAGAAGAGTAAATTTGCTGAAATATTAGCCTTAAAAGAGCTATTTACGTCCAATAGTTCTCGAGATATAGCTTTTTAAAAAGCAAAATATCTTAAAAATCTACAGAAAGATTATTAGTTAGTTAATTTATTTTGATAAATCTTTATCTCAGGAACTATGTGCCGTACATAAGTCTATTAGCACTCAAATTAAAGCTAGTATAATGGACTATAAAGAAGTTTATGACCTTTACCTTCGTAGGAATAGTATTTTTCATGATATTTGCTAAAATAAATTGATTTATAGTAGTTCGGACAATAAGTTTGATTTATAAAAAACTTCTTTTCAGAAACCATTTGACGTACAAATGTCTGCCAGCGCTCAAATTAAAGCTAGTTATATTTACTATAAATTAGTTAATAATGTTTATCTTTGTAGGACTAGTAGTTTTTATGATATTTGACAAAATAAACTCACAAAATGTTAATTTCTTGTTATTCGTATAAAATGTAGGATTGTTGAAAAAATATATCTCTAGATCCATTAGACGCATATAACTATAAAGTAGTTTATGACACTTATCTTTGTAGGAGTAGTAGTTTTTATGATATTCACTTATGAATATAAATTTGGCAAATGAAAATTTGTCCGAACAACTATAAACCAATTTATATTAGCAAATTTCATGAAAACTATTACTCCTATGAAGATAAACATCAGAAACTACTTTATAGCTCATTAAACTAGCTTTAATTTGAGTGCTAATAAACGTCTGTACGTCAAATGGTGTTTGAGATATAAATTTTTCAAAATAAATTCACTAACTACTGATCTTTTAGTACGTCTCATACAACATTTTTATGAAATGTTGCTTTTTAAACAGCTATATCTCGAACACTATTCAACATAAATAACTCTATTAGGGCTCATATTTTAGAAAATTTACTCTTCTTTAAATAACGTTCTCTTAGATTTTCTTTTTTCGTTCTTACTTTTTTAAGATATAGAGCTCAGAATGAAAAATTAATTTTTTTTATCGCTTTGGAACAGCCGCCATTTTTTATTCCCTCTACCTATACCTGGCAGACTCATCAGTTTTGATTATTATAGTAATCTTAGTTTATTATCACAAATTATACATAGTTTTCATTAAAGTAATCAAAAATTGGGGTGAGATAACTGCCGTTTTTCTTCTCTTGGGCTCTTGTACTAGAAACCACGGCATTGAACCCGTATGTGTGTGTGTGCGCGCGCCTGTGTGTGTATTGGAACTTTTAGGAAAAGGTTCGGCTATAATAAAGCATCAATCAGATTATGGCAATAAAGGTTCCATTCTATAGCAAACATCTCCTTCCCCTGTGTACACAAATCTACATCTCCCTGACAGTTGACTCGGAAAAGCTACTCGAGAGGGTTCTACCATACCTGTCAACCTTTGAGTGGCCTTACTCCATCCGTCCCAAACACTCTTTGACCTCCTAAAGGATCAAATCTCAATTACTCAATCAGCTAACCGAAATCCTTTTTTAGTCCATTTAATATTTATTTATTTGGATTTATTTCTAGTTTACTTTCATGCATTTATAAAATGTAGAGGATTATTAATTTTCAAGACCAAAAATCATAAAAAAAAAAAAAAAGGTTTATTAAATTGCAGAGCTTCTTCGGACTTATAACAACGATATACAATGAACATGTAAGTACATAAGTGCCATAAAAATGTATAAGTAATACCGATATAAAATAAATAAAGAGCTAGAATATGAATGATAAGAACTGAATATTATACAATATAAATAAAGCTTATACAATATATAGAATAGAAAAACTGAGTATAGTAAATACAAAATTTTCAGGTACGATTCTAAAGATACACGGAAGTAAAGGTTACAAAAACAAAAGAAAAAAAAGATGAATAAATTTTAATTAAAAGAGAGAATATCAATCATTTATAATAAAGTACTAAAAAATAATAAACATACAATAATAAATCAGAGACTGTACCCCCTCCTAATCAATAGTTTAAAAAAATGTACCTCTTACATCAACCATGTAAGGCCCACCAGGCCGATCTGTTATTAAATAAATTTTAACAAATAAAAAATTACATAATATATCTGATAAATATAAATCATCTATATATTACATATAATATTGCAAATTATATTATATTATGGATAAATTATATATTTATCATATTATTTGTTTACCGTACTAAACTTGATTATAGTATGGTAAAAGTCGGCGACCTACTGAATTCAAAACTACGTCTCCTTCAGTTAAAACAATCTTAGAAAACAGAGTCCTAGATAGCTTTGGTAGACTAAACTGTTTGAACACCTTACCCAGCCCTTGCGTGGAACAAGATAAGCTGAATGCCACTTAACGTTCTGGCCGCGACTGTCACTGAATAAACCGTCTCAGTACTGACTTAACGTTCTGGGTTAAAGTGATGGAAAATCCAGACCATAATTTTTTATTTTTAAAATCACAAGTGCCTAGAACTGTAACATGTCTATTTTTGGTGCATCTACCCTACATTCCTGTTTACAAAAACTATGCAAGATTAACCAGGCCGATCTGGTATTAAGTAAATATAAAATAAACAAAAAAAATATCCTATATTCGACATTCTGGAAACCTCCAAAACCATGTTCAGAGCTATGGTTCCCAACTTGGCTGAAGAAACCTTCTTGTAGAAGTAAGTAAATGGTCAAACTCTAACATTAACATTTGATAGGGCTCTACCAAAACATCAAATTCCTCCTGCATCCAATTCTTATATTCCAAAATACTACGTAAATCCTTGATGCTCCTTATTACGTTACAAATAAACATAGCCACAAAGACCTTAACATCCCATTCGTTGCAGATTTGGGCCAAAACTGATATGCGTCTCATGCCCATCCTAACCTATTAGATCTTAATCTCTCATCCTTAACAATGCCTGATAATCCTCCTAGGCGTCTGAAAAGAAGATGGCTACGGGACCTTCTAATTTAAATTAATTCTTGATGTACCTCCAATGGGTGGTTCCTTCCCGAGATTTTCAAGTGTTTGAAAAATTAAACCAATTTACTTATTGTATTTATTATTTTGTACAGTTGTAAATCACATTAAATAATTTTTAAAAAATTGATACAAATAAAGTGCAGAGAACAAAGTATATTTTCTAATTAGGTCCTTGGAATACAAACTATTTGAATCAAAACATTTTGACTAATTCAAAAATTTAATTTCTTAATTTATTTCACGCAAAACTATCTAGAAACCACTGTTCAAGGTGTTATGAAACATATATAAAACTCACCTTTACCCTTTTCCGATACACTTATTCATTACTTCGTAGAAAATCAATTGCATTCGTAAAATACGAAAAAATAATTTAAATTAATTCTTGAAATACCACCAATGGGTGGTTCCTTCCCAAGATTTTCAAGTGTTTGAAAAATTAAACCAATTTACTTATTGTATTAATTATTTTGTACAGTTGTAAATGACATTAAATAAATTTTTAAAAAATTGATACACATAAAGTGAAGAGAACAAAGTATATTTTCTAATTAGGTCGTTGGAATACAAACTATTTTGACTAATTCAAAAATTTAATTTCTTAATTTATTTCGCGGAAAACTAACTGGAAACCACTGTTTAAGGGGTTATGAAACATATATAAAACTCACCTTTACCCTTTTCCGATAAACTTCGATACTGTAAGAAAATGAATTCCTTTCGTAAAATACGAAAAAAATAAGATAAACCCTTCCAAGCTGAACATTTATCGGATTTGTCAATTACTTACGTAATTAAAATACAGAATGAATCCATGGATCGGTCTGGATGAGCTATACTAGTTCATGGATCATTAACATCCATCTAGCTGAGCAGAATACGGGTTGAACGTGACCAGACTGGACGTATTCGCGTGCAAAGGCTGCTATTACCGTGTTCCAGAAGAAAATACATTAGCGCTTCAGTCAGCTAAACAAGGTCCTTAATCATTGTTTTAATCGCTTCCCTAGTTTTAATTGTGGAATGAATATTTAAATGCCATTAAATCTCCAGCAACCGTAATTAAACTATTCTATTTCCTCTTCCGCTAGCTTCCTTACTTTAACGAGGTGTTTTATCGTAAATCCTTTCAAATTAGACTGTCCTGAATTACATTTAAAATCCTTTAACTGGACTATGATCAATAAAACTAAAAGGACAAGGTAACTGGTATTCAATTACCCATTTTTTAAAAACTTTTAATTACATATGACATAAAATACATACATTTATATAAAACGTATTTTTATAATCCATTCAATCCCAATGAAATTACATTTAAAATCCTTTAACTGGACTATGATCAATAAATTTTCAATTATAAATTGATAAAAATCAATTTTTTTAAAAACTTTTATGGAAATGATACACACATTCATATAAAACTTATTTTTATAATCCATTCAATCCCAATAAAATTCTTAGCACCCCCATATAGCTCTTCAGCTTTAGGAGCTATTAAAATTTTGTACGGTAAAGAAATCATGATCAATTATTTTAGATTTATAATTTATCCATAATATAATAAAATTTGCAATATTGTATGTAATGTACAGATGATTAATATTTATCATATATATTATTTAA
>NW_027111310.1:56090-62203 GCF_000696795.3 Halyomorpha halys | reverse complement strand
TATAAAAATTATAAATTTTTTAAAACTTTTATAGAAACAATACACACATGCATATAAAACGTATTTTTATAACCCATTTAATCCCAATAAAATTCATAGCATCCCCATAAAACCAGTAAACCGAATTCCCCATGATAACTTTAACAGCTCCTAAAGCTGAAGTAGATAAAAATCTAACCATTATAAATTTAATACCCACACATCCGTGCTCCCCTGCAATTTTCGTTCCTTCAATATAGTCATCAATTTCCTCCTTCATTGCCTACACAAAATCATAAGGCTTTATCTTTTATTTCTAAATATTCTTCGTAATTTTCATAAAAAAGAAATCGGCCTCGTAACCTCTTTATTATAGCAGTACTCAAGAACGATCTATTAACGTTTCGCCTGAAACAGTTTTTTACATCATATATCGCAATGAATATGGTGTTCCGAATTTTTACGAAACTAATAGTACAAAAGCCGGAAAGAAAAAAAAAAGGCAGTTATTTCACCATATTTTTTTATGGTATAATGAGTCAATATTGATGGGTCTGCCAAATATATGTAGGGGAAATAAAAAAGGGTAGCTGTTTCAAAACGTTAAAAAAAATATTTTTTATTTGGAGCTCTATATCATTAAAAAAACTACCAACAACACCAGAAAATCTAACAGATCATTTTTTAAAGTAGAGTAAATTTTCTGAAATATAAGCCCAAATAGAGCTATTCACGTTCAATGGTTCTAGAGATATAGCTTTTTTAAAAGAAAAATTTCATAAAAATATACTGAAAGATTAGTAGTTAGTTAATTTATACTGAGAAATCTATATCTATCTCAGAAACTGTGTGACGTATAGATGACTATTAGCACACAAATCAAAGCTAGTTTAATATACTATAAAGTAATTTATGACCTTTATCTTCGTAGGAATAGTATTTTTTCATGATATTTGCTAAAATAAATTGATTTATAGTTTTTCGGACTATAAGTTTGATTTAGGAAAAAATTTACATCAGAAACCATAAGACGATGTCTGCCAGCAATCAAATTAAAGTTAGTTAAATTTAAAGATCAAACAGGTAAACTTCTGAAGATCAAAGAGTAGGAGAAAGGATTGTGTCAAGACTTATCTTGTGGATTTGGGTTTAGACGAGTGTCATTGATTAGTGGTATCGGTATCGAACCATCGGGTTGTTACACCTTTATTATTATTACACTAATCTTACCCCCTCCCCTCTACTTTTTCCCCATTGCCGGCGCATACCTGCGTGAAGTCACCATCAATACACAAACCTAATTCTTCATTCATAAACGAAAATAGGGACACGGGGAGCGAAGCCGTAGTCACATCCGTGCATAATATAGTGCACTCCGGTTTATTTTGGATAGATCTACGTCTGAAGAAATGTTCTCAAGTAAGATATATCATAAACGTCAATGTTATTCATTCGGATTCCTGCCCTCAAAGGACATCAAAAGGAAGGCGTGGTCCTGTTAGTCATTAGATCATCTGAGCATGTTGCACAAGGTTCGAGCATTCAGGACTCTGTCCTATGTTAAATCCATTGATTTCGCTAAGTTAAATTTATGATCTCCTTTGAAATGCTGGTCATAATTTTTCGCCATTACAATAAAATTTACGCCTACTTTCAAACCAAAATAAACTTTGCTCCATAGTATTCAACATCAGTTCATATGATTAAAATATTATTCAATAATACAAATGTCAAAATTAATCTGCAGCAAGAGTGTAAAAAAGACAAGTATTTCGTCTGAATGGCCAATACATACTAATTTCAAGTTATAACTTTGCCAAGGAACGGAAAATATCAGTGGTCCAAATAACCAAGTCGTGTAAATTGTAATTACATATTCAGGTCATATATCTTAAATGTTATAGTAACGTTTTCGTTTACACCGACTAACAAGGATTGACTTTTTATCGATTTTCCATCTTTTTAGGATTGGCTCAAAAATAGCCCTCATAATGGATTTTGCTTAAACTCGTAAATCAATAGAAAATTAAATTATTTTTGATATAATAGTACAAGAGCCGGGAAGAAAAAAAGGCCGTTATCTCACCCCAATTTTTGATTACTTTAATGAAAACTAGGTATTTTTTCTACCTACTAGTCAAAATTGATGAGTCTGCCAAGTATAGGAAGGGGAAATAAAAAATGGCGGCTGTTTCAAAACCTTAAAAAAACATAAATTTTTCATTCGGAGCTCTATAGCTTAAAAACTAACAACAACATTAGAAAGTCTAAGAGAATATTATTTAAAGAAGAGTAAATTTGCTGAAATATTATCCCAAAAGGAGCTATTTACGTCCAATAGTTCTCGAGATATAGCTTTTTAAAAAAAAAAATCTTAAAAATCTACGGAAAGATTAGTAGTTAGATAATTTATTTTGAGAAATCTATATCTCGAGAACTATGTGACGTACAGATGTCTATTAGCACTCAAAATAAAGCTAGTTTAATGGACTATATTGAAGTTACTATCTTAGTAATACTATATTAGTATATGACCTTTACCTTCGTAGGAATAGTAGTTTTAATAATATTTGCTAAAATAAATTGATTTATAGTTGTTCGGACAAAAGATTTGATTTATGAAAAACTTCATTTCAGAAACCATTGGACGTACAGATGTCTTCCAGCGCTCAAATTAAAGCTAGTTAAATTTACTACAAAACAGTTGATTACGTTTATCTTTTTAGAAGTAGTAGTTTTTGATGATATTTGACAAAATAAACTCACAAAATGTTAATTTCTATTTGTTCTTATAAAATGTTGGATATTTGAAAAAATATATCTCTAGATCCATAAGACGCACATATGTCTGCCAACACTCAAAATAAAGGAAATTTAACTTTCTATAAAGTAGTTTATGACACTTATCTTCGTAGGGGTAGTAGTTTTTATGATATTCACATATGAATATAAATTTGACGAATGAAAATTTGTCCGAACAACTATAAATCAATTTATATTAGCAAATATCATGAAAACTATTACTCCCACGAAGATAAACATCATAAACTACTTTATATCGCATTAAACTGATCTCTCAGTACGTCCCATACAACATTTTTATGTACTATAAGTTAAGTCTTATTCTTATTGAAACAATTTGAAAGAACATATATTAGGAATTAAAAAAAAAATCTAATAAATTACCTTCAATTTTCTTTATTTGAAATAAATAACCAGTTCTTATTGTTAGAAATAATAAGTAATGGATAAATATAACATATTAAAGAATTTGATCGGAAAAAGCCGTGACTGTTTCGATCACATACATATCCACACGGCTTCATTAGGATTTATTAAACAGTTGGATTCTTGACAAATAAAAGATGATATTCATCATTAGAGAAACCCTAAAATACGAATTTTTATAATTGTGTGATGCCCGAACCACACCAAATTTTGAAAACCAAAATTGTTCTTCAAATTATCCAATACTATTTTGAAACATAAATATTTACTTGATTATACAATATATATTCTTTATACTTTCTTGAAACTGGTTATTATTGCTTAAATAAAATTAATTTTATCCAATTTTAGTCTCCAAACAATTTATATTACTTTATAAGTCCGACATCTCATATTGCGCATACGATTTTTTAAAATTTCAAACAATTCATAATATTATTAATAAATTATGATACCTTAATACAATTTTAGAACCACATCAATTATAAAAAAAACTTTATGCAGGCTATTCTGCTCAGGTCATTAATTTCAGTCCACTATGAGACATTAAAACATTAGGGAATCATAGAATTTTATTAATAAGCAATCCTTAGCTTGTATCTAATTACCTATTTTTTTCAATTCTTCATAATAAATTAACAATTAAATCTTTTAATCACAATTAATTTTCACCTTTACAATCTATCACAATATTTGTAACCTTCCCCACAATCAGGTCAGGAATTTTATTTATTTATTTCACCTATATTTTGGTTAAATATATAAATTGTTTTGAAACTAAAATTTTTTTTTTTTTTTTTTAAGATTGATAGATTTATTTATTGATAGATATTACAATCTGCCACACAGTTGTGGGCAATAGGTAATATTGATAAATGATCTCATACATACTAAAATAAAAAATAAAAAAAAATAAAATAAAATAAAAAACTCTTAAAATATATACAAACAAAAGGATAGACAAATGAACATAATCAGACTATCTGTATTGAAACTAAAATTAGATAAAATTTATACTATTCAAATATTAATTATTTAAGACAACAAAGTTCACTGATCAAAAAATAAGATTATTCGAATGGTTGGGGTAGCAATAGCCGGTTTGACCAATTGAAAATAAATGAATATAAATTTAAAAAAATAATAAATAGTGATTATTCATGATAATCTTCTATAAAAAAGAAGAAAATACATACGGTGTTATTACAATGTAAAAAATAAATCCCGAATGCCCTACAGTTTCCTTTAATAATGTTGCTCTTACCCCTGTCGAACAGATTCGCTACCTTGGACTACATCTGGACAAACGACTAACTTGTAATCCTCACACAAGACTGAAAAGACAGGAAACTGCACGTCGATATCGACTATTACAGCACTTACTGGACAAACGGTCTGAACTTCCAATTCATAACAAAAGACTGATCTACTTGACAATAATAAGGCCATTCTAGACATACGGAGTTGAGCATTGCTCCACTAAACCTCCGTATTCCTCTTGTATCCAATTCCTACAATCCAAAATCCTTCGTAAAATCCTCAATACTCCATACTTTGTCACAAATAAAATCATACATAAAGACCTTAATGTTCCATATGTAACCGATCTAACCCGAACCAAATATCTCTCCTTCCACTACAAACTCCCTAACCACCTAAACTCACTAGTTTCTAACCTTGCTTCCTCTTCCATTCCCGACAATCCTCCGAGGCGCCTGAAAAGAAGATGGCCTCAAGACCTGCTAGTGTAAAAACGTCATTAGAGTGTGTAGAGTGTGCTGGTAATTCAAACAAAGATTTGGTGGAGTCGTATGCTTGGTATTCGGCTAGGATGTGTTTTACGGTACGTCGCGTTCCGCAAGTCTGGTATACAGGTGTACAATCGCGGGTCATGAGCCAGGGCCAGGGCCTATTCGAAATTGCGTCAAAATCACCTCCTCTTTGAACACATTTCTAATGGATAATAACCTAGGGGAAACATCACTTCTAATTACTCGTAATTTATTATCAGTAATATTTGCCCACATTTGATGCCATTTCAATTTAATTCTCTGCTTAATGAAGGCAATGAAGTCATCAACAGGCAAACTGCGATGTGGAATCCCTTCAGAAATTATGTAGATGGACTTAAATGATAATTTCTTCCAAAAACTTCCCCTAACTTTAATTATATTTATTTTAAAAAAACAGCTTTCATTGTAAATAATCGTAAACAATGGATAGGTACAAAATATTAAATAATTCAATGGATAAAGAAAGGAGAAAAAAGGAAAAATAGGCATTCGGACGAGAGCACCCGAACTTTCCCGATTGCATTATGACTTAGTTGTTCTGGTTAACCTATCGTATCCTTTTTAAGTCCAAAATTTATATTTGTTACTCCCACCTCAAGAAACCCTAAAATAGGAAATTTATAGCAATAAAAAAATTAAAGTTATTAGTCCATAATTTTTGCCTTTCCTGTTCTTTTGATATTTTTTTCGAAAATCACAAAAATAGCTAAACTCACCAATCTACATAATATTATGGGTCGTATTTAGGGCGGTAAGTTAATATTGTCACTAGATTTTTTAAATTGTTTTTTAGTTCAGTAGTGTAGTAAAAAAAATATTTATGAATTATAAATGGATGGTATATAACTATTATGTAAAAAATAATTACAATTTTTATGATTAATAATAAAAATAATAACTAAAGTGTAATAAAACATACAGTTTATTAGCTAGGTTACTTGAACAAGGTCTGCATGTTAGGTGATTGTGTGCCTTATGATAATTAATAACTTAGCTACATAGTCTTGTGTTAAATAAGGGAATTATAGTTGAGTTATGTTTTCTTCGTATGACCCTTTTAGAAGTACGATATGATAGCGATACCTTGGAACCTTATCCAGCTTATCATATAAA
>NW_027111310.1:51897-54651 GCF_000696795.3 Halyomorpha halys | reverse complement strand
GAACATTAAGGTCTTTATGTATGATTTTATTTGTAACAAAGTAAGGAGCATTGAGGATTTTACGAAGGATTTTGGATTGTAAGGATTGAATACGAGAGGAATTCGAAGGTTTAGTGGAGCCCCTAAGCTCAACTCCATATGTCCATATTAAGTTAAAAAAATAAACAATAAACCGAGCATTATTATAATCATTATATTCATTTTATTGATATAATACAATCTGCTAAATTCGCTTACAATAAGTATTATAGCGGTAGGTATTCACTCATATCATACATTAAAAAAGAAATTGAAATGTAAAAAAATAATATAAATAAGTATCAAATTAAATTAAAAATTTAAAAAAAAATAAAAATAAAATTTGTACCACTACAACCTATGAAGGGTCAGGGGTTTAGTACTTTGTAAGGAAGTACTGTTACTATACCAACGGTTGTGCAAAGAGGTGCTTTGGTCAGAATCACTCTCGACCGCCAGATTTTTACCCAATTTATGAGGCTGGGTGTACCCGAGGAGGGTCCACACAGGGTTGACTCATGGCTAGTGTTACAGAAAATAATTTTCTGCTCTGCCGGATTCGAACCCGGGTTCATAGAGTTAGTAGCATTGTGCCTTACCACGCTGCTACTGCGCTCCCCAAATATAAAATAAAAAGGGATGATAAAATAAAGCATTCTACATAGGTAGATAGATTAAAAAATTAATGTTAAAAAAAAATTTTAAATTGAGGTGAAGATGGTTGGGGGTGTGGTCTGAAAAAAAACAAAAAGTTAAAAAACTATTCGATAGTCCCAACTTTTCCGTCAGAATTTCCAGCTATTTGTAGGAGGTCGAAAATCCGATTTTCCGAACAATAAGGAAAATAGATTTCTGATCTCCTACAAATAACTCTGATCAAGACTGGACCATCTTCTCCTCATATATATTATCCACGATCAAGTATCTTCTCATCATAATAAAATAAGAGCATAATAAAAAACAATTAAAGCTGAGAATTCAAATTAAACGAATCAACTGGCATCCCTATAGTACCCTTTAGTAATATTCAACTTATCCCGGTCGAAGAGATCCGCTATCTTGAACTAAATGTGGACAATCGACTTAGAATTCCCAACAAGGCTCAAACGACAGAAAACTGCACTTCGATTGCGACTTTTACAACACTTATTAGACAAACGGCCCAAGCTTCCAATCAATTACTAAACACTGATTTACCTAAAGGCTTATTTGGACTTACGGAGTTGAGGTTTGGGGCTCCACTAAGCCATCGAATCCCGCTCGTATCCAATCCTTACAAAATAAAAATCTTCAATGCTTCTTACTTTGTCACAAATAAAATCATAAATAGAGACCTTAATGTTTTGAAGCTAATTTTGCAGAACCAGATATAAATCCTTCCATGACAAATTCCCTAAGCACCCAAGCCTAACATTCCTTCCTCTTATACCTCTTTAAATCCTCCGATATGTCTGAAAAGAAGAGGCCTCGAGACCTTTTAGTGTAGGAACGTGAACCTGTATTTTTAGTTTAAATACAGTTTTAAATTTCAATAAATAAAAATTAAGTAAGTAAAATAAATCTTGAACATACTTGACATTAATTTACCTTTTTTTTTTTAATATAAATTTATAATTTGTTGGGCCCCTTGATATAATACTTCATATTTTAGTTATAATATATTCTTGTTCAATTATGAAGTATTTTATGAACATTTCTGTCATCAGACTTGACAAATTTTGACCTGAAAAGATACAACTGATCTTCTCCACTAACACCGCTGGATACTGAAGATATCCTTTATCAGGAGGAGTTCGTTGGGGTTCCTAAGTCACTCCGCCAAAGCCACTCAGTTTTTATGATTATAGAGAAAGATAGGCGAAAATTCTACTTCATCAAGTATCTAATCTATTCTTTCAAACTAGTTTAAAAAGTACTTTTAAGAGGAAGAACAAACTCATTCAAAATAAGAAAAAAGCTCGTTCAACAAAATCGATTTCTTTGCATTATACCCTTCAATCCTTTATCAGTGTACGAGCCCAAAAGCTAGGTTTATTTTCTTTTCTGTAATTTTTATTTACTTCCAACTGGTTTATATATATTTTTTATTTATTTGTTTAATCACGAGCTGTCTCACCGTCATTTTGGCTCACCACTCTCTGTTTTTTTTTAATGACTATCTCAACACCAGCTCATCGAAGAAGGCCACCTCGGATGAGATATGGAGATGTAGAGGTATAGTCGACGCATATCGACCCTCCAGGCCATCTACTATGAATGACCATTTGCTAACCAACTCAGTTAGAGTAAAGTTAACATCCTTTTTTTTTATAAAGAAAATTATTTTAGTTTGTATTTAAATCCAAATATTCTTTTTTTTTACTTCATAACTCACTATTTTATTTTTATAACAGTAGGAAACGAATCATTTTTTTTTTTTCTAATTTATTAAATTGTATATATCAATTGGAAGGTTATTTTTTATTATTTAATTATCTTCATCATTTTGCTTTTTTATATTCATTTCAAGTTGAGCTTTGGGGCTCCACTAAACCTTCGAATTCCTCTCGTATCCAATCTTTACAATCCAAAATCCTTCGTAAAATCCTCAATGCCCCTTATTTTGTTACTAATAAAACCATCCATAAAGACCTAAATGTTCCTTACGTAACCGATCTAGCCCGAACCCGATATTATTCCTTCCATAATAAACTCCCTAACCACCCAAACCCACTCGTTTCTAACCTTGCTTCCTCT
>NW_027111310.1:42160-50562 GCF_000696795.3 Halyomorpha halys | reverse complement strand
TATACGTTGGTTAATTCCGCATTCCAAGAAATGCCCCTACCATTTTATTTCTACTTAATAAAGTTCAATCATTAATTTTTAAATTTTTACTAACCATAATCACAATAAATTATTGAAAATAAAACTTCAAAATCGAGCATAAATTTAATTATTGTACATCAATTCATACCATTCACATAATAAATACAAAAATATAAGAGGGATTAAGAGTTTTGCTAGGAGTGTATCAGCCTTCTGGGATTGTTGGCAAAAATATAACTACCTCTTCTATGATAGTTGCCTTCTTTGATTTATTTTCAACAAACATTCTGAAATAACTGAACTGGCTAACTATAAGTTATAATAGGAAGAATGGAATCTAAAAAAGTTTCTTTTTTATTCCTTTCCCCCATTATTTTTAGAGAAATGTATGACGAATAATTGTGCTCATTGAATCTTACCAAAGAATGGGCTTATATCCATCTTATCCCTTCAACATCTTGTGATCCGTTAATATGTCAACTTAACAATATTACCTTCCTAATTATAGCGTGTTCTCATAAAGAAATCATCTGTCTAATAAGTTCATTACTTTTTTTTTCTTGGGCCTCAAAAATCTAGGGGAGAACCGCGGTACCCCCTTCCCTGCTCACTTCTGCGCACATGACTAAACGTACTATGTTTTGTACAGATAATAGTGTCTGTATTAATATCTGGACTTTGCGTACAAGAAATATAGCAAAGTTTATCTTTAAGCCTTCTCAATCGACCTTTGGTTATACGAAGTCTCAATATCTGGAAGAAGAAAGAATGTAATATAATGTTGAAGAAACACATAAATACCTTTACCTTTTCCTTTTTAATTATTGATATCCTCCAAACTAAGTTGCTTTTAGATAAACCTTTTTGACCGCTGTCTGAACAAATATACTAGTTTGATAAGATCTTGTTCTCGTTAACCCTATTAGTTCTGACTAGGAAAAAAAACATTTATAAAAAACATGTGAAGTGTCTCAGCTTTCACTGTATTTATAATTTACTGTGACAAACCTGTTTATTTAAAACGCATTAAATATTCTTTCTAACTATCTCCTACTACGTCAATAGAAAAATTGTAATTATTTAAGTAAGTCTTATTAGTAAATTAGTAGTATTTAAAAAAATAGTTGGGAGTCATTAAGTAGAATGAAAACTTTTTTTCAACATTTTTTTAAAATTAGGATTCTCATTTAGTTGGATTTTTTTTATTCTTGTACTTGAATATCTAATTATTATTAAATGTAGCTCCTAATAAGAAGAACAACTCGGATTCATTTGATTGGGTCATGAAAATTATCATTATTGATGGAATCTACGTTTAGATTATAATTCAAACGATGAGTATTGAATTAGTGATGATGGTCCGAGTGGCAGTTTAAAACGTTAAAACGAATCGTACAAAAAGAATTCATTAAACATTAACGTTTCATCCCACGTTGAAGGTCTTCGACAGAACTGAGTGGTGAAAATTGAGAAACGGTATTAGTTCGTTGTTTGTTTACTACTGAGCATTGATGAAGCCTTGCAACGCGAAGCGAAACGTTCGTTGTCTAATAAATAGTTTCTGTACTATTTTGAGTCTCTAATTTTGGACCGTTTTATTTTCAAACATTTGAAAATAACAATATAGTTACTTGTTTTGAGGGCAACCCATATACGAAAAGAGTTTGTATGGGGTTTAGTGGCTTACGTATACTAATATTGATACTGAACAAGAATAAAAAATTAGAAAAATGACTAAACAAATCATAAATATTTATTAATATTACACAATACAAATAAAATAGGAATGCTAATTGTATTTTTTTTTTTTTGTAAATCAATCTTTATTCTGGGAAACTTGGTCTCCTAAGAATAACAATTTGGAACAGTTTTAGCAGCTTTTGTCTGGACACATTAACTTTTGAACATAATTAAATTAACCTATTACAATTGAAAAAAAAAAAGCATTTCTGCATATCTAACACTTTTAAAACAAAAAAATATCATATTGAGAAAACTGATATTTTCATTGAAGTTTGAGGTTTTGGGTTAAATAAACCTATAACAGCCCAAGAATCAATTCTGAGGATACTTCCAAGATTTGATAAACACAATTTGTGCTAATATTATTCAATTTTGGGGTACCAGCTTCTATTCTCTTGATATGCTGGACAAATTGAGAAAAATATATAGTGATCCTCTAATGTTGTTCCATTCCAAGCTGGACATGGCTTCTTAGGGTCCAAAAAAATAAGTTAGTTTTTCTATTTACATAAAAGGAAAAATTCCATAATTAGGGCTTGCCTTCAAATTTTTATTTTAAAATTGAAAAAAAAAAATCAATTCTGTTCAGTTTGATTTTCAAGAAAATGAACTTTCTATAGAAAATTTTATCTTCTCTTGATTAAATCCTACTGGCTCAATCATTCTAATAAAGTACGCTGTATCTTGATTAATTTCCTCCCACGCCTCCAGGAAAGTTGTTAGCTTCTATTAGGATATGAGAAAGGCAATTCCTCTTCTTAGAGCTTCGTCCAGTTTCTCTCGTAAATGTTTATTTAGATATAAATGAAAGATAACTTTCAGTTGTCTACTTAGCCGCTGAAATTCACTATCATAAGGAAATCATCCAATCCTGACTTTTAAGTATCAAAATTAAAAAAATAAAAATGATGATCCTAGTAACTAGAGGAGCTGAGAACTGTTTTTGTAAAACGAATCAAGGAATTGCACAAGAGTTGTTATTTACTGTAGTGTATTTAATTACTTTAAAAAATACAGAGATATATTTTTAAAAAGTTAATCAATGTAAAACACTACTCTTTATTAGGATTATTAGTAATTATAGGTAAAAATATATTATTTGACGTTTCGTGCAAGCATATGGCCGATTTCATTAATAATTTAATTTTTTTTTTTTTACATTTTGGAAGAAATATTACAAGTAACTGTCATATATCTGGGAGTGGGGTGGCTCAATGGAAAGGCACTGGACTACTAACTCCAAGTTCCCGAGTTCTAATCCGGCTGTGGCATATAATTAAGTATGTCGTGAGTCAGCCCTGTAGGTAAGGAACCTACCCAGTCTCATTAAGTGGGTACCGTTAATTGAGTAAAACTCTGGCGGTCAAGCGTAACTCCAACAAATGTTGGTCTGGTTAAAGTATTTCCTTACAAAGTACAGCACGTGAGTACAAAGTACCACTACTGATTTAATTTTAACATTTCCTTATCAATAAAAAAACATTTTAATGTTCATAAGTTCCCTACTAACTTTTTTTTAAGCTACTAAAACTATATAAATGGTTAAAGATGTAACCCCGAAATAACCTAAAACTGAGCGCCGTAAAACAGGAACATGTTTAATATATAGGTAATTGAAACTAAAATCATAATAAAGACACAAAAATATATTTATAATTTCTGTTTATTATACATATTTCGTAACTCTCCATTTTACCTCGTTAAATGTTTTATTCTGAAATATTCGGCTTTCGGTATATTGTATATATTTTATTCCTGAAAAAATTTTTCAACATAGGATAATATTTCATACTTTTTCATTATAAGTTAGCTATCAAAGTCTTTCATACTTTATGTTTATCCATTTTTTATTACTACTGACAATAAAAAATAGGGAAATTATTTCAAATTAAAATTTAAAGTTTATTTGAGAATAGTATTTTGAAAATTCATCATTGAGGCCCTGTCTGAATAATAAAATGGGAATGAGACCCAGCTGATATTACATAACATTTATTTGAACATTAGTATTACGTTTTTTTTACCTATATGGAACTATTTTCCATAAAATTGTAAATAAGTGTCTCTCCCGATAAAAATCGATTTTAGAGGAAAAAAATGTAACTTCCCTGGTATATAACCACCCTTAAACATGTAATTCGGGGCTGTACGTAGCTCAGTTGGTTAGGCCTAGGTCGATCGTTCTAAGGTCTACGGGCGGTGCGGGTTCGAATCCCGGCCTGGGGATGTTAACTTTGTTCATTGAGTGGCGGTCCTACAAAATGCTTAGAATAGGTTGTTTGTCGCCTGTAAATAACCAGGCAAACATTACCTTCGCTGTGGATTGCCTTAAAAAAACCAAAAAAAATATGTAATTTCAGTTTCGTAGAACTTTTTGTGCCTCATTTCAATTTTTTTAAAGAGTTTTTAACCTGTTTATTTGTGTTTTAACTTATTTATTCATTTAATTATTTATTTCTTTTAACTAATTTTTTTGTTTTTCTAAATCTATGTATTGGATTCTTTTTTTAATCTATTTATTTATTTTTTAAACTGATCCACTGCTGAGACTATAATGTCTTTGATTTTATTTTATATTTATTTCTAATGATGAGTTCTTTTAGATTGTAGGAAGACAGTCCAATGATGAGTTTTTTTAGTTTGTTGTACGATAGTCCGGGTTCCGGTCAATAAAGGTATCAAAATAATTTTCTTTTACTATTGTGATACCTTTATTGGACCGCCACTCGGACTAACTTACTAAAATCTACTTCATATAGTCAAATATCTTCTTTCAATATGAGTTCTTTTAATTTGTTACACGGATTAAACGTGGGTTGCGGATCACTAAGACAGTGAAATAGGGAGAGTAAAATTGCCAAGTGGATGGAATGAGACTGTCAAATGAAATTGAAATTGTTAAATAGGGGAAAAATATTTATAATATATTTTATCTATAGTATAGAATATTATTGGCAGTATGAGTGTAGAAAAGGCAAAATAAAAATAAATGTTCGTATATCATTTAAATATATATATATGTATGTCCGATCATGGATTGATCCGTATGCTGTGTTTTATAGCAACCTAGTGTTTTTGAGCAGCATGGGTAAATGAAGCATTTCTCTCTAAAGCAAAAAAAGTATCCGTATATGAGAAAAAAAAAAACGTATAAGCTGAAAAAAACAAAAACATACTTGTCGATTTAAAATTTTACCAAGAATTCAGCAGTAAGTGATATTTCATAGGACTGTGGACAATCGCTAATGGGAAACAAGAAAAAAAAATGACAGGAGGGGAAAATGAAAAGAGGAAATAAATCAGAAGGGACGTTAAACGATAGGCTGGGGTATTTTTGAGAGTCGGTGAGGAGGGAGGTGGGAAGAAAAGCCTCATGTTAATTTGTTACCGGGAGCGGCTGCCAGGCAGACACCGTCGCTAAAAATGAAAGAAAAAAAAAAGAAAAAAAGAAAACAGAGGAGGAAAAATATGAGCCAGGAATGTAAACATAACGGACAATTCGTCTTCATTTCATTGCAACTTCATCTCTTAAGAGGTTTCGGGTTCATTAATTTTTTTTTTCACGCTCTATATCCGATAAAAAGTGAGGAAATTAATTTTCTTTCTCGTTTTAACTGTTTCTATTTTTATAAACAAATCCTATTGTGTTGCCACAGATTAATATACCATTTCTCACTATTTCCTCTATATATGTTTACTGATATAGATAAAGGTAGCATTGCATTTTGACCGGATCTCAATTCTTGTATCTCTATGTTACACGCATCACGTACTTTCTTATTTGTTTTTAATTCATCTCTTATTCACGGATTGCTTCTTCAAGTTCACTTTATAAGTAATTTCGTTTGAAAATTCCTCATCTCTTAATTAATAAAAAAAATTCGGTAATTAAAGCTGTTTCCTAAGAACATTTCATCTAAATATTGACAAGATCCCATTAATGCAAGTGAACCTCTGGCGCATGTATAATGTATCTCAATCCATATTGAGCAGAGACAGTCGGGTCATACTGTCTGTATTACATGTAGGACTGTATGCAAATTAGGACCCTACGCATTCTATGGCGGGCTATGTTGTGCGTTGAGTCCCCTGATAAAACATTTTTTTTTCTATCGGTTCTTCGTTGTTTCGTATTCCAAGTTAGTCCTCCTTTTCTTGATTCTATTAAAAAAGTAAAAAATAAATTGACTAATCAAGTGGCTAATTGTATGGTCCCTAGAAAAAAAAACAATTAATAATACCGAAATTTGTATATAATAACTAGACCTACAACCTGGGAAACCCAACCTAAACCCGAAGTCTGAAGCCCAGGCTGCTGCAGGACATTCTGTTATAAATACTATATTTATTATTTCATTATTCACATTACCTCTATTTTACTTATTATTTATTTTTGTTTTCTTCTCTTATCCATTTTTCAAATTAACTTATTTCTTTTTACCATTAGAGAGCAGTTGTTTGTTTTGTTAAGTCTGAAAATATCGTTATTTTTTTGTTATTAATTTTACTTTTCTCTTATATTAAGAAGCATTATTCTTATCTATTTATTTTATTTTTTTTTCTTTGAATTATAACATTGTATATAGCGAGGGGTGTTTTTTTTACGAGACTACACTCCCCCCCCCATAATCAACTGTTAAAAAAAATATAATGTAACAGCTATATCAACCATATAAGGCCCACCAGGCCGATCTGGTATAAAATAAATAAATATAAATATACAAAAACTAATACTAAATCTGTCAAATCTTTTTTTATTTAGTCCAGTTTTCTGGACAATTTTAGTAGATTAAAAATAAATAAATTGTCTCAATAAAGCTATTATTTGGGTAAAATAACATATTTAGAAATATGTACTGTCTCTCGGGTTCGGTCAATCACAAGCATATAATTATGTTTTTTTAAATGACTTTACCTTACTTTTTTACACATTTTTTGCTGTCATGACATCTACGATGATTTAACCCTTATTTCTGTTCACAAACGGTGTGCTAAATTTAAAAACTGTTTAGAACGAAATCGTTCTTCAATTCTTTGTTTATATCCGCCAGCACACATTTGATTTGTGTACCTCATTCCTGGTGTAAAAAATACAGACTCTTTGAAGACTTGATTTAACTTGTCTATCTCAATTAACTTATATCTGATAGCTATGTGTATAACAGCATGCTGTAGGTAATTAAATAATCTACAGCGTTTCTACCTTTTTTTTAACGCTTCGTCCATATAGATGAATAGAATATAGCGGGGGGGAGAATATGATTTTTTTTTTTATTTTCTGTTATTTTATGCTCGAGTGGTGTAATTAACCTTATCACTTTATTCTTTTTAGGAATTCAAAATAAACCATCAGAAATTCCAGATTTAGATCCCCTGGAAAGGCTACAAAATATACTCTGTCATAAATGAATGTTTATTACTAATACTTTTTAGGTTTCATTATCAAATTCATACCTCTGAAAATATTGAAAGAGGAGAAGAGGGTGGGCGATGTCAGTTAGGGTACCCAATATATATATAGCTTACCAAACAATCCCCCTTGTAATACCCCTTAAACCAAATCCCTTTCCTTAAAGAAAAATTCTGTGAGACTTAGGTGTCAGTATCGCGGATATAGCGTTCTCCAAAATATTTTTTATTTTATTTATTTTTTTTTTTCTGTCGATTTGTGTTTTAACTTATTTATCTCTGGACATAAGTAGTTGAGCTGTGGAGCTCAAACCTTCGAATTCCTCTTTTATCCAATCATTGTATTCCAAAATCCTTCGTAAAATTCTGAATTCTCTATACTTTGTCACAAATAAAATCATACCTTAATGTTCCACATGTAACCGATCCAGCCCGAACCAGATATCATTCCTTCCATTACAAACTTCCTAACCATCCAAACGCACTAGTTTCTAGCTTTGCTTCCTCTTCCATTCCTGACAATCCTCTTAGGCGCCTGAAAAGAAGATGGGCACAAGACCTGCTAGTGTAAAAACCTCATTAAAGTGCCACCAATGGGTAGTTTCTCTACACGCCTGTAACACTCCATTTTAACTGAGATCAAATTTACTAAATGTATTATAATGTACAGTTGTAAATAGCAATAAATAAATACTTAAAAAAAAAACTTATTCATCCCCTCAACTTTTTTATTCATTAAATTATTTCTTTTAACTTATCTATTTATTTAAGTATAACTTTTAACTAACTTTTTTTTTTTTAATTTATTTATTTATTTTTTATAAACTGATCTACTGCTCTGACTGTTATGTCTTTGGTTTGATTTTACATTATCATCTAATGATAAATTTGTTTAACGGATCTAACGCGGATAGTGGAT
Source organism: Halyomorpha halys (assembly GCF_000696795.3). NCBI lineage: Eukaryota > Metazoa > Arthropoda > Insecta > Hemiptera > Pentatomidae > Halyomorpha > Halyomorpha halys. Next base: position 42,470 of record NW_027111310.1, on the reverse strand, counting down.
CACTGGAGAGGGGTCTGAGAGAGTGAGTTGAGGAGAATAAATTTATCAATTAAATGAAATAAAATTGTCAAATAGAATGAAAATTTCAAATAGAAAAAAAAAATTAAAATATTTGTATCCAGTGTATTGACGACTATTGAATATAAAAGGGCAATTTAGGAAAAAATATTATTCTTATATCATGTAAATATAGGTGTTGTATATATGTCCGATCATGGATTGATTGGTATGCTCTGTATTGTAGCAACCCAATGTATTTGGGCAGCATGGGTAAATAAAAAAAACTAAAAATGTTTATATTTATATTTCT
>NW_027111310.1:40004-41880 GCF_000696795.3 Halyomorpha halys | reverse complement strand
TATATTTGTTGTATATATTTGTTGTACATACATACACAGGATATATTGTAGAGTATTTTTCTGGAAACGTTATAGTTCCTTAATGTAGAATTCAATTTTAAAGAATTTTTTTTAGCGTAATCAGTTCAATTTACACATATTTTAAATATTCTAATTTAAGCAGTATAGACAAGCGTACGACACCGAGCATTATATGACAGTAGTTAAGAAATAGCAGCTGAAGAGGGAAATTTGGGTTGCTACTCAGACCCGTCGGCCTTCAGATCTGATAAATCTTTATTGCCAATGGCGCAAACACTTTCTCAAAACTGCGGATCATACTAAAATTTTAATATTTCTAAAGATTCGGGACATATATGGCCTGCTGTTAGGCAAACTGGCAGCGAAATGATTAAAATTATTTCGTATCGGTAGGTCAACAATGCTTATGTCCTTTAGCCAAACAGATTGATGTCAACTCTATGACTAATTTTTTTTTTTTAATATTTATTTATTGCTATTTACAACTGTACATTATAATACATTTAGTAAATCTGATCTAAATTAAATTGGAGTGTTACAGGCGTGTAGAGAAACTACTTATTGGTAGCTCTCTAATGACATTTTACATTACCTGGTCTCGTGGCCATCTTCTTTTCAGGCGCCTCGAAGGATTGTCAGGAATGGAAGAGGATGCTAGGTTAGAAACTAGGGGGTTTGAGTGGTTAGGGAATTAATAATGGAAGGAGTGATGTCTGGCTCAGTTACACAGGGAACATTAAGGTTTTTATGTATCATTTTATTTGTGACAAAGTAAGGAGCATTGAGGATTTTACGAAGGATTTTGGATTGTAAGGATTGAATACGAGAGAAATTCGAAGGTTTACTGGAGCCCCAAAGCTCAACTCCATATGTCCAGATTGGCCTTATTATAGTCATGTAGATCTGTCTTTTGTAATGTGTTGAAAGTTTAAACCGTTTGTCTAATAAGTGCTGTAATAGTCGAAATCGACGTGCAGAGGGTTCCAGGTTAATCTTTTGTCCAAATGTAGTCCAAGGTGACTAATATTTTAAACGCGTATTAGCACAAATCTTAAAAGTAGGTAGTAATGTCGTTTTAACGTATTTAAAAATAAATATATTGTTTATAAATTTGCACTTCTTACATATTCACAGATATATAAATAAAGAGGTTGGTTATCTGTACATCAATATTGAGGAATTTCTAATTTCAATTACAATTACTTTAAGATGAAATAACATAAATAAAATAACAATTAAAAGTAATCGTAATTTGTAATTGCGACTGACAAACCATCTTAATTCTAATTGTGATCAGCAATTACAATTACTAAGTATAGTGATACTTCTCTTAACTAGCCTTTCTTTATAACTGAAACCTCTCTTAAGTGGAGAGGGTCCCCACTCCGGACGTGGACACATATATGACTACAAACTCAGGATTCCAGAACTAAATTTTATGGAGAAGTCATTTTGGAAAAGTTACATAACACCGTTTTTAGCCGAATATATTCAGCATTATTTACGAAAAGAAAAAAAATATATAACCATTTAAAAACAAGGTTTAGATGTTTCATGGTTTATAGAAGATAGCCAATTACATCGTGAAGTACGAATGGAATCGATAGATGACTTCATAAAAAAAAAAAAAAAGTTCCAGCCATTCCTAGTTACTAGCAGTTAAAGGTGGAGTAACACAGTGTTGGAATTCCAACCTCATCCCTAAGACTGGAATCCAAGCTGCTACAAGACATCCTGCTATAAACTCTATATTTATCTAATTTTATTATAATCTTTACTATTTTTTTTATTACTTCCTCTATATTTTTCTTAAATTATTTTTATCATTATAAGTCAGTTTTATTAAATTATTAAT
>NW_027111310.1:0-38484 GCF_000696795.3 Halyomorpha halys | reverse complement strand
AACGGTTACTTTTTTTTTTTTTCAATTACCATAAAAATCCACAATTATTGGGGAATATGTTATAGCATTAACGAAAAATTATTAGTTTTATTTATAAACTTGATTTCTTCATGCAAATACAAATAATTATTTATTATTTTAATTAGTTTTATTTTAATCGTAAATTTTTATCAAACCTGAAAAATTTATAATAAAATGCATACCGTCGCATGAACTGTTATTTTGTTATTCTAAAGAAATCATTAAACCATTAAGAAAAAAATAAATCAACACATTGTTCTAGAGACAATACGAATGAATTTTCGAAGCAATAAAAAAATATATGCATATCGATTAAAGCATAATGCTTTTTATTTTTTATAAGCATAACTATGTTTTTTTTTATTTATTTTTAATATTTATTACTTTTTTAAATATTCACTTTTTTTTTAATTTTATATTTATTATCTGTATTTGAATCTATGCATATAGTTATTTGCTAATAGATAACTGATAATTTTTTTTTAAAATTAAATAGTACTTATTTGAGAAATCCGATAGGTTTTTATCGTATTACATTATGTACTTTTTTTTATGTATATTTTAATTTTATTCTGTTTGTTGAAGAGGCGAAAATAAAGGAAAGATGAATTAGCTGAGTAATTATCATGAGTTAAAGAAGAAAATACAATTAGATATATCGATAAATAATGAAAACGCATTAAGAATAATAAGAAAAAAAGGATAAAAAAAGAAAAAAAGTATCACTATTATGCATTATAAATTTATTGTACAATGTCTATACGTTCTAAGAATTAAAAAAAGAAATACATTTTGGCTAGACATGGGTATGCTGTATGGCGGCACAATTTGTTTTAATAAAGTGTCTCTTCTAGTATAAAAATCATATAATTATTTTTTTTCGGACTTAACGAGGCATTACAGTTTAAGTGACGATATGTAAAGAATTCTATTATTTTTTCTTCATATTCTTCTATATTTCATTTTTTTTATCCATTTTTAAATTAACCCTTTCTTATCGGACATCTTCGTATAACAGAAATAATCATCTTACCTATGGGTGTCCGATAAGTTTCACTGTTATTACAATTACTAATTACCATGAAATGTAATGGTAATTATTTTTTACCTCAACGATGGTCAGATTTATTATTATTATGAAATCAAGATTCAGACTTTTCGGCCAAAACATGTATTTCATTCTCAGGGCTTCTGAAATAGATCAGCTACATCGATATGAAGTGATGAAATCTAATGAACATTGACAAAACTAAAATAAAAAAAATTATAAATAGTTAAAACAAGAATTAAAAATCATTGATAATTTAGAATAAATAATTTAGTTTTTAAAATCAATAGGAAGATTCCAAAAATAATGGCTTGACTTGCGCACTACATATTGCCATTTTATATATTATTTTTTTTTTTAATATTTATTTATTGCTATTTACGCAAATCTCTTCCACGTACCACATTTTACCGTCAAAAATATGTTCCAATTTTCGTCTGATGAAGACCGAATTGCTTCAATGTGCCTAAAGAAGTTTTAATTTAAAATTGACCAGATATGCGTCTTTTTATTCCAAACTCCTTAACCATCCTAACCCATTAATTCTTAATCTTTCATCCTTAACAATCCCTGATAATCCTCCGAGGCGTCTGAAAAGAAGATGGCCACGAGACTTTCTAGTTTAAATTAATGTTTGAAGTACCACCAATGGGTGGTTCCTTCCTAAGATTTTCAAGTGTATATGAAACATACTACATATTTACTTATTGTATTATTTTGTACAGTTGTAAATTACAATAAATAAATAATTAAAAAATTAAAAAAAAAAATTAAATTGTTTAAAATAATTGAGTTGGCTAATGGGCTTTGTTTGCGCCTACTAAATAGTGTTTATTTACATTTTTAATAGTGAATGCCGAGTATATTTGTTCAGCATTTTAGAAGTATCAGTTAATGAAAAAAACAAACAAATCTGTGAGTGTTTACACATCAAACGTTTACCGAACAGTTTAGCAATATCATTTCAAATGTTATTTGTTTATTTATTTCGATTCAGATACGATTTTTTTTTTTTTTTTTTTAGAGGTGTGTTTATAAAATTTCTCATTAGAGTGTAGATAATTAGATAAGCAAACGGTTAATTGTTTTTTTTTTTATATTGCTAACTAAAATATACAATTAAATGGTGGTCTCAATGTTTATCTTCTAAAAACGAGATAGTAAAACACATGTTGGCTTTGGAAACACTTAATGGTTTGTTTATTTGGGTTTAAATGATTTATAGTCCATTAGTGCGGTGATGACTAACTACGTGAGATCCTTCTAAAAATAATCGTACCTAAGCCATTATTGAAACCAATAAATTTCACAAGAAATCTTTATTTTGCATAAATCATTTTGTTTACCGTTATATTCTATAGGCTACACTGAAAATAATTATTATTTATTGTGTTTTAGTTTACCTATAATTATTAGTTTTCAGTATAAAATGGAAACATTAATTTCTTTTGCATTTTTAATTTTTAAACAGGTCAATTATAGCATAGACATGTTTAATTTTTTACTTAGATTCCTGATAAAATTCATAAATTGATTTTTCAACGAAAATAAACATTTTGATGTTTCGAAAGTTTTGAAGAATGTTTTGTCTGACTGTATGTATGAATATGTCAACACCTCAGATGTAAAAAAATGTACGAGACTTAAATTACGTATTTGTAGTAGGTGCCTGGGATGTGATAGTTATTCATAACATTCTTACATAAAAAAAAATTATAACCTAGAAATTTAAACAAAAATTTTCTTAAGTCTTTCTTTTTACGTAATTCAGTGACATCTATAAATTTGATCCTTAAAAATAATTTACATCTAAATTAAGATTTAGTTATTTTCGTGAATATTTATGACGAGCATTGGCGACATTTCCTTCGGCACCCCTGAAGACTGGATGCATTTCAATGAAAAATAAACGAAATTCTAATTTTATTTCCTGGTTTGAAACTCTTTCTCTTCCATGCATATATCAACATAAAACAAGACGGGAAAACAAAATATGTAAAACATCCCCAGAACGAAAGTTTTTTCGAACTATCTTTATGTCTTGTTTGTTTTATTTGAGTTGCAAATTGATTCTCCGGGTTTGGTTATTCGGAACTGAGATGCCCTGTGTACTAGATATGGAAAATAAATTCAACATGTATACGTATAGTGAGTGTCCCACTATACACGGTCACTATACCCTACCCCCATAACCTCTTACAATTTTGCAATTTTTATTTGATCTTCGCTGGCTCATAACAGTGTCATGTAGTCTTTCCTTTGAGGATATTATTATATTATACTGAAATTATACAAAAAAAGGGCATCCTTCCCAGCCGGACCGCCCCACTAAGGCCCCAGGTAGCAACGGTCGTGAAACCCTCCTCACCCGCCCTCCATGGTAGCCATACTTTTCTGACAAACAGACAAATATAGCGAGTAGGTTGGTCGACATGTCACAATCTCACAAGAGATCATAACACAAATGCTTCCTGGACTATTTGCGTTTGACAAATTAGTTTTAGAATCAAATTTCCCATAAGAATTCATTCTGAAAATTGTGGCATCATCATTGTAGTCTTCGCGGCAGGGTGAGAACACTCTTATCATGATGACGAATTCATAAGAGAAATGAAGTTCTAAACGAAATTCTGTTCTGTACCTGTTTAATTCAGATATTCCGTTAGTTTATTGTTATAAACAATGTTGTGGGATATTATTAGAATTAATTATAACATGTAAATGCGACAGGTGATTATTTTATTTATTTATTTTTATTATTATTCTATCCCCAAACCCACTAGTTTCTAACCTTCCATTCCTGGCAATCCTCCGAGGCGCCTGAAAAGAAGATGGCCTCGTGACTTTATATTGTAAACTGTTTTTTAGAGTTCTACTACTGGGTAGTTTCTCTACATCCTGTATCATATCATTATGTCATTATGATCAAATTTAGTTGTTGTATTTTTATACAGTTGTAAATATCAATAAATAAATTTAAAAAAAAATATTCTATCATTTTTTGAAGTATATAGTTTTTTGTTTATTTTCTTTATGTACTTTTTTCATCCATTTATTTATTTTTACTCTTATGTTATTTTATTTTAGTATGAATGCTATGAGTTATCACTATTACCTATTGCTCAAAAACGTTGTGGCAGATTTTAATATTTAACAATAAATACAAATTTGAGAAATAAAAAAAAAGTATAACTGATCGCTCTTTTTTTTTTTTTTTTTTTTTGTAAGATTGATCTGGACTGTATTTGAAATAAATTAAGCATGGCGAAAAGAGAAATATAACATCTATTATTCATTGAGTAATACAAAAATTATTTTATGAGATTAGCCAAACGAGTAGTACAATCTGGATTAGTATTGTTAATAAATTAAATTTTGCTGTAATAACATATAGAACAATATGCTTGTTCTCTTCTCTCACTTTTTGGCCTCTCTTCTTTCTTCTGGGTGCGGTGTAAAATTACTCACTAATATTGAATTGATTAAACATAAGAAAAAAATATTGTTGCTCAGACTCTGTCCACTGTGAACTTTGTTCACACGCTTGGGTACAGTACCCTAACTAGTTCATGGTTTTACCAATATATGGCAGGAGCATGATGTCCTCTTCAAATAATTAATTGTAATGAACAGTTTTGAGTGTTCTTCCTCACATAACTCCCTAGCGTTGTCCTTTATATTTGTTAAATTTGCCCTACCGTTTCCAAGCAAATTAAAAAAAAAAGTTTACACTTTTTGGCGATATGTGCCTTCAGGACCCATTTGATTTAAAGTGTCTGACATGAATTCGTCTTAAAATTTTATTTGTTATACGATTTCTTAAAAAAATATTACATTCTACCGGAAATTCAAGAGTTATATGGACGATAGAAGAAATAAGACAAATTATAACTTTAAAAAACTCTCAAAACACACACCGTTATGGCTTAGCGAAAATCGGGATGCGGTGAACATCGTGAAATGGAATTTAATTATATCATTTTCTTCAATTTTTTTTTTAAATATTTATTTATTGCTATTTACAACTGTACATTATAATACTTTTAGTAAATCTGATCTAAGTTAAATTGGAGTGTTACAGGCGTGTAGAGAAACTACCCATTGGTAGCACTCTAATGACATTTTACATTAGCTGGTCTCGTGGCCATCTTCTTTTTATGTGCCTCGGAGGATTTTCAGGAATGGAAGAGGATGCAAGATTAGAAACTAAGGGGTTTGAGTGGTTAGAGAGTTTATAATGGAAGGAGTGATATCTGGTTCGGGCTAGATCGGTTACATAGGGAACATTAAGATCTTTATGTATGATTTTATTTGTGACAAAGTAAGGAGCATTGAGGATTTTACGATGGTTCTTTAATTTAATTTTACTTTTAATACCTCGCAAATAATAAGGTTTTTCAACGTTACTTTTTTTTTCTTCTTTATCAAATCTACCGAAATTCTTCTCAAAGCTAAACGAAAGATCTAACTGAAAATTTCCTAAGGTAAAAGTTCAAGGTCAACATCTACAGTTTCACAAACCTCTACTAATTTTTTATTTTACGCCACAGGTCCAGTTAAAACTCTCTTTGTAATACTCTTATTATTGTCATTAAAAAGATATTAAAGACCCCGCAAAACCAAATTCGATAACTTAATAATGGAAACTTTTTTAAAAAATATTTCCAAGGCTGTGTATTGCATTTTTTTTTTTTAAATGCAAGAAAATAGTTCCTAAAATGATTTCTCACAAATATGAAAAGACAACACCTAAAACTTGTCGGCATTTTTCGATTAGATCATTCGTCAGAGCGATTTAAATTGAATATTTGTAATTTTAATTTACACTTTATCCTTTTGGCATTTTATATTTTTCTTTTTTTCTTTTAATAAAATATATTTTGTAAATAAATAAATATTTCACAAAAGAATAATTCGCTTTTAACCAGCCGTTTACTCATAAGAAGTGATGTAATATTTCCTGACATTTCTAAGGCACTTATGAATAAAATGGGTTGAGATTGTTCCATTTAGCTCTGAATTCCGGAACAGTAAGCCCTTCTTTTGAATAAGTTGTGGAGCTTACATGATCTCCCACAAAGCTGCTCAAAATCTTCCCTTATCCTCAGATTTCCTTCTCTAACGTATTCAGACACGTAACATTCAGTATTCTTCCTGGTGAGACGCAACAAGTGCTAGGATTTATTTAGTATAATAAATTACAGAATCAAAATATTAATTTTACAAACCTTTTATTTGATGATATATTTATTTAAAAAGTATATTAGTAGGTATTTAAATATTTACTTGATAAACAATGAATTCTTACTATCAAATTTACACAGGGTCTCCCGTAAATCTTAGTCAATATTTAAAGAGGCGATAATAGACCTCAAGGACAACAAAAATGTTGATATAGACAGACCATGAGAAAATTGATATTTTGTGTTTATTAAGTTTTTTTTTTTACTTAATAAAAATTAGTCACTCATCAAACTATTCGAGGTTATTCAGACCAAATCGCGTCACCATCAAATTAGATTAAATTTCCTTAAAGAAATGTTGATTGGCTTAAGTAAATCTATCGTAAGACTTCTTACAGCTGGACCAAAAGTAAAAAGTGTTTTGTTTTTTTTCAAAAATCATACTTAAGAATGATTTTCTCAACCTCCTTGTGAGCTGAAGGTAACGCTGAAAAAAATCTTGCCTTTAATAAGCTTTAATATCTTATTCATGAAGTCGAGGTAATTTTTGGACTGGTATAGATTTGTTTTAGATTCCTAATTTACCGAAATGTGTAGTGTGGAATTAGGTTTTTGTCATGTATAAATATTTTGTGAAAATAAATGTTTTTTTTTTTAATGTCTTGAACAATTCTATAGAGGTATGTGAACAGCCTAGTTCAGATACGAAAAATTTTCGAAACTAAAATTACTTATTTGGGGTTGGTACATGCCTAAGATGTGATGTAAACGTTTTCGATTAAATCGGCTGACCGAAATCGCCACTTTTTTTTTTTAATGTATTTATAGTTATTTACAACTGTATAAAATTATATACAGCTAGCAAATTTGGTATTAGATATAAAATGACATGATAAAAACATGTAGAGAATTTACTCATTGATTGAACTCAATTAACATTACTAGAGAAGATCTCGGGGCCAGCATATTTTCAGACGCCTAGGGGGATTATCAGGTATTGAAGGAGAAGCCAGATTAGAAACAAGCAGGTTTGGTTGGTTGGAAAGTTTATCATGGAAGGATTGGTATCTGGTTCTGGCCAAATTGGCAATATAAGGGACATTGTGGTCCTGATGAATGACTTGATTTGTGACAAAGTAAGAACTATTAAGGATTTTACGAAGGATTTTGGACTGTGAGAATTAGATGCGAGAGGAATTCGATGGTTTAAATTTTTCTCAAAAACAATTATAAAAGCCGATTATATTCAGTACATCAAAGTTTAATCAAGCGATCTTTAATTTCAACGTTATATCCTCATTAAAATTGTTTCATAGGACTCGAATACCGAATTAAAAACAAAACTCTTCTAAAATACCTTCAATTTTGTTTATTTGAAATCAATAATCAGATCTTATAGTATGCAGTAATAAAAAATATTAAAACATTTGATGAAGTAATAAAGGAAAAAAAAAAGAAAAATAGAAATTCCCAGTATGAACGGAAAAAGACGAGACTGCCCGATTTCTCTTGATTCCACTCATATGAATAAGGTTTCGTTATCTTTTGTTAAACTATTTGTTTATTCTTGGCAGGGAGAAAATTTATATTCGTTGATTCCAACTCAATAAACCATGAAATATGAATTTTAGTAATAGCAAGAGAAAATTAAAAAAATGTTTGTTTGAAATTTACTTCATCTCTAGTCTTTAAGTTCTCTTTGGAAAATCGGTAGCTTTAATCAACCCGAAAATTGGGGACGTAATTTGTGTGATGAATAACTATAAAGTAACTAACGGAATAACAATTTGACATATGACTAATTCTAGTTAATCAATTAACTAGTCCGTTAATTGACTAATTCTAGATATCAACATAGTAAAACTGGTCAAATTTTATTCAAGAACAATTAATTAAAAGGGATTTTCGGACGAATAGATAACACAAAGTTTTAAATTATGAATTTTAAGTCCTCTGTAATTAGTTAGATTGAGTTCATCTCAATTTTGATCAAAATTTTTGTCTAGTTTACAAATCTAAAATTTATAATCACCCAACTTACATTGTTTTTATATACTGCTTTCTGCTTCATGGTTTTCTGAGAGGAATCGAACCTTTAAGACCTGGAGCCCGATTAGAAGAAAATTTTGATGTTCATGCCGAAATTATTCTCAGCATAGACTGGAAATATTAACGTCTGCCAAATGGTGTCGTAATTCAAAACGTTTCTTAAGACCGGTTTCATCTAAATATTGACTACGAGTCATTAATGCAACTGAATATCTGGCGTATGTATAATGTATCTCAATCCATATTGAGTGGATACAGTCGGGTCATATAGTCTGTGCTACATGTAGGACTGTATGCAAATTTGACTCAAGACTAGAATATATTCTTGGAACCTGGACACTTAGTTTTCGCCAATTTCTTCTCTCCCTATCGGTTCTTGGTTATATTATGATTGGGCGTTTAGTATTCCGGTCTAGTCTTTTCTCAGTGTTATTATTAGGTGGTTAGGGGAAGGAAATACGAGACCCCATTGATGGTGGAAGTCATTTGTGTTCGACCTGACTCCACTCTATACCTAATGTACTTTACCAGATTTTGTGTATAATCAAATTAATTTTATTTTTGAGCTGGATAGCCCTCTGAGAGCTATATTTATTTTATTAATGTATACCACTGGAACATTTTCTCCATTTTATGTTGAACAACTTCCTTTGATGGAATCAAGATGGATTTTAGGATTCGGAAATCTCCATTTTTTAAAAATCAGAATCTTGAAAATAATAAACTTAATTAAATTAAACCAAACTTTGCCTATTAAGGATATTATTAGAATATTCCAATACAAAACAAAATCTCTCAAGTAGCAGTAACTAACTAGTCAATTAACGCATCATCGGTATTAAAACATATAAGATCACATAAACCGGTAAAGTTAGCACATCTCACTTCAGCAGTCTAAGGAAGATAAATGGAATAGAGATGATAGTACGTTATTTGAAGACTGTGAAATAATTACTATTTGTATTTATATATTTTTTTTCTGTTGGCTTTACGAACGTTTTAGATATTGGGCCTACCTAATCCAGTTTCAGTTCAAGTTTGCTGCATCTTAATTAATTCTGTTTTTCTATCCGTCTGTTTTTTTTTCTCTTGCTATCTATATTGGTATTTATGTAGTAAACAGGCGTCCAGATGGATTGCTTCGAGTCACATATCTCTCCCATCTTAACCTCCTAGCCTTCATATCATGAGATATTGACTGACCAGGGTCTGAGCCCAGGGTCCTGTTTCACAATTAAAACTAATAGTATTAGTTCAAAATACAAATATAGAAATAACGTGGTAATTTCACTAATATTTTTTTTTCATTATACGGAGGACTATTAGTGGTATTACAGAGGTTTAAAAGTACTTAGTACTTTTACTAGTAATAGTACAAATTACTATTGTACAAGTCTGTGTAATTGTATTAAATTAAATCGACAAGACTAATAATATTAGTTTGTACTTTATTATGTAACAGGGTCCTGATCGTTCCTTGAATTTTACTGAGAATTTTCCTTTCAAAGCTCTCGATTTTGCTATCTAGGGTAATTGTTAGATACCCGGTATTTTTCCGTTTGTGGCTCTCTAAATAATCGAATTACTGCAGCAGATTTTTTTTTCTAATTTTTAAGCTTTTTTTGAAAAATTGGAAAACTTACCTTTTTCAAAGTGATTACCAATTTAACAGCTAAAAATTAAAAACAGATATTTGCTATTTTCATACTATTTAGTGACTAAAGTATGGGTGGGGAAGCCGTTCTCGCGCACTAGCTGTTTCAAGAGATGCGGATTGGAAAGAAAATAATGAAATACTGAAAAATTGCTAAATTATTGGAATTTTGTCAGCATACACACAATCGTTTTTCGCTAAAATTCGAGAATTGGAAAATTGGCGCCCATTTGACGGCACCGCGGCGTCGCGGGGAACCGTGACGCACCCTTTGCGACTCACTGGTCTAGACAGTTTTCTAAAAAAGTTTATTCTACTATTCTAGGTACATTTTTTGTCCACCACCCGTATTATCTTCCTATATTTAATTCATTCCTACAATTTCCTCATAATCTTCCAATATGTAAAAAATAATTCACTTACATATTACTAAAGAATAAAGGGGAACAGACGCAATTTAATTAAACACATTAAAATTCTTTACTAAATTTACAAGTGCAGAGACAAGGCCTATTGTCATTCTAATGAGCCTTGTCAATGTGTGCCCAAGCAGAACTCTGTCTCGGGAAACCTATGCTAACATATTGTGTAACCTATAATGACAGAATGAGCGCCGTGGGTTGAAAGAACCTAATGATACAAACGGTGCACCTCGCTCAGAATCCACTGTATTTAAATTACTTTATTTATCCTCATTATTTATTCTATTTGCTCACCAATTTTCCCTACGAAAGCAACTCAATTTCAAACCGGATCGTGTCGGATTTTGTATAAATTTTAAATTTTATCCAGGAAATGAGAGCATCTAGTCTATGTTTCATTGTTTATAATGGCACAAGTTGGAAGTTAAAGTAGCCGTGTCTGAATATTTTTAAATGTTTATCAGTATGTTATATTGTATCAGTATGTAAATATTGATATTACAGTAAAAAAATTGAAGTTCCAGTTTTTTTGTTTATTAAAGAGCTATAACCCTTTAACTTTGTAAAAATGATCTTATGCCTGCATGTATTAGGTGTGTATATATATAACTATAAAATATAACTATATTCATTTAAAAAGAAAAAAGAAAAAGAGTTCCATGTTATCTCCTTCTCTTCCATTAAATATTAAATAGCATCAATCGATGGATGCAAGGTTATGTTAAATTATTAACCAATTGATGTAAGGTTGAACACAACTTTGGTTATAAAACATGTAGTCCTGGTCAGCTTATATCTACCACTGCCTATATACCCACATACATTTGGCATTAATGTGCTCAATCATATTACTATCAATATGGCTTTGTTTCATGTGGTAAGATTTATAAATAAATAAATAGAAAAAAAAAATATATATATATATATATTATTATTATTATTTTATTATTTAATTTAGTTGCATTATTAGAGGTTAACGGGAATCGAACCCACTCCGAAGCTTACCGTATTTCAATAATTATTTACAAATATCCTAAATCTATTTTCGTACTATCACACTTCCCACCACTCCCTAAACGCTCGTGTCGAAGAGGTTTCATTTACTGATTGTTACTACAGCAGTAGTTGAAAGGCCTTCGACACGAACGGAATCAACAGGTCGGCTTTAAATCTCTCCTACTTGATCAGTTGAAAAGTTACCTTTAGATTTGTGTTCTCTTTCAAGTTACTAATTGGCCCTCTGAAAGGTAACAGCTAATCTTGTATCACGGTAAATTCAATTAGAAATGAGGGTTGTATAGTAAAGCAGAGAGCCCTATATTGGTGTGCATTAAGGCCAGGTAAAAAAAAAATACTTTATTAATTTTGTGGAAGGTGGATTTTTATAGGTTTATTAAAAAATCTGTGTTAATTATTAAATATTATGTTGATTATTAAATATTTTTCTATATAGTTTCTATAGACCCTTTTATCTCTACTTATTATTTATTCAATGAATAGGGCAAAGATATTGTTAATAATACCACTTAAAACTATTATAACTACTCAATAAATTTTTTTGAGGTTTATTACTTCTATAATTTGTAATAAATTATTATTTATTTATTCATTAACAATTCTACAACGTTTCGGGACCACTGTCCCATATTCATGCACTATAAAAACCTCATGATTTCATATGGGAAATCATGTCCACCATTTGTGCATCTTCGATGATGGAAGTAATAAACCTCAAAAAATTTTGAAAGAATTGACTCACCAGACTTCCTAGAGAGATAATCCAGATATTATATCTACCTGTCATTGTAGCTAAGTAGGACGGTAGCTAAAAACCCCTCCCTATGTCTTTTGTGGAATTAAATCCGAATTCTAAGTTCAAAAACTACATTTTTTTCTCCCGTTCCGTGAAATAACAAAAAAAAAGTAAAATTTTCACAAATTTTTTAGAGTTTTTCCTCTAACTATAAAACCATGAGATTAATCGAAAAGACTACTAAATATAAAGTAGACAACATTTAATATAAATTTTGTCTGTTGTCACTGGATTCACTGGCAAAAATATCTGGAGGACAACAATCCAATACTACCATCACCATTTATTATGGCTAAATTTTCTCTATTTTTCGTTAATTTTAAACTTTATATTGCTCCTCACACCAATTTTTTGATACTTTAATGAAAACTTTGTATAACTACTAGCCAAAATTAATGAGCCTGCCAAGTAAAGGTAGGGGGAATAAAAAATGGCGGCTGTTTCAAAACCTTAATTTTTCATTTGGAGCTCTATATCTTAAAAACTACCAACAACACTAGAACCTCAAAGAGAACATTGTTTAAAGAAGAGTAAATTTTCTGAAATATAAGCCCTAAAAGAGCTATTTACGTCCAATAGTTCTCGAGATATAGCTTTTTAAAAAGGAAAATTTCTTTAAAATTTACTGATTAGTAGTTAATTAATTTATTTTGAGAAATCTATATCGCAGGAACTATGTGACGTACAGTTGTCTATTAGCACTCAAATTAAAGCTAGTTTAATGGACTATAAAGAAGTTTATTTCCTCTACTTGGTAGGAAAAGTAGTTTTCATGATATTTGCTAAGATAAATTGATTTATAGTTGTTTGGACAATAAGTTTGATTTATGAAAAACTTTATTTCAGAAACTATTGGGCGTACAGATATCTGCCAGCACTCAAAATAAAGCTAGTTAAATTTACTATAAAATAGTTAATAGTATTTATCTTTGTAGAAGAAATAGTTTTTATGATATTTGACAAAATAAACTCACAAATGTTTATTGAAGTTGTTGATATAAAATGTTGGATTTTTGAAAAAATATATCTCTAGATCCATTAGAGGCACATATGTCTGCTAACACCCAAAATAAAGGAAATTTGACTTACTATAAAGTAGTATATGATACTTATCTTCGTAATGGTAGTAGTATTTATGATATTCACATATGCATATAAATTTGGCAAATGAAATTTCGACAGAACAACTATAAATCAATTTATTTTAGCAAATTTAATGTAAACTATTACTCCTACGAAGATAAACACCATAAACCTCTTTATAGCTCATTAAACTAGCTTTAACCTGAGTCCTAATAGACATCTGTACGTCAAATGGTTTTTGAGATATAAATTTTTCAAAATAAATTCACTTACTACTGATCTTTCAGTACATCCCATACAACATTTTTATGAAATGTTGCTTTTTAAAAAGTTATATCTCGAAAACTATTTAACGTAAATAACTCAATTAGGGCTCATATTTTAGAAAATTTACTCTTCTTTAAAAGACGTTCTCTTACGTGTTCTTGTGTTGTTCCTACTTTTTAAGATATAGAGCTCGGAATGAAAAATTATTTTTTTTTTATCGCTTTGAAACAGCCACCATTTTTTATTCCCCCTACCTATACTTGGCAGACTCATCAATTTTGACTTTTAATTATACATAGTTTTCATTAAAGTAATCCAAAATTGGGGTGAGATAACTGCCTTTTTTATCCTGTTGGGCTCTTGTACTATCTCTCCAGTCCTTCTCCAGAAAACATTTGGTCTGTCAGTAATGTCCCGACCTATTCGGGATGATAAAAATTAGAGGTTATGTTCAAACAGGATTATCTCAGCACTTACATTAAGGCTCTCACACTTGTTCATTTTATAATGAATTTAATTATCTACAACTTTTACGTGGGACTTGATTTGATAAACAGAATTCTTTCCGCAATTTATCCCGTAGGGGTAGAATATATCGTACAAATCCGTAGGCGAAAACATTAAAGTTCTGTAACTTGGTTGCCTTCTTATTCATTTATATATGACTTTCATACATCCTTAAGAATCACAGTTCAACACTGAAAGTTTTACTGCAGGGTTCATCCTTGTTAAAGGTTTTGTCTTAAAAGTTTTTTTTTTGCGTGTTTTTTACAAGACAGAACAAGCCTAAATTGGACTGTTGGAATACAAATTGCCTTTGACTCTGGTACCGCTGTTAGTGTCCTTTCTCCATATAAGGAGGAATATCTTAAAAAAAGATCTTGTTCTCAAAAACCTGTAGTCGTTTCACCTGCAAGAAGTGGGATTCATTCTTGGTTACCGACTTGATGTCATTCCTTATATGGCTGAAAGACCCGGAATATTTGGACTTTTGTATGTATGAAGAGATTTTTTATAAATAATCTAAATGTTTATCATGGATGTACATTTTTTTTCCACCCTCGTTTACTTTTAACGACACGTTTAGATCTTTTTCCTCCTTATAGAGTGAGATAATAATTAGCAATAATTCATTTAGCATACCATAGATGATGAATAACGATTATGACAGTATGATAATAATATATTAAAATTTAAAGGCTAAATTATCGCACCAATTTTAATTAATTAACAAAATGTTCTACGTTTCCATCTTCAGGAACAAACGTTTCAGTGGCACATTCCAAGTTTTAGTCTATATGAATATTTTGTTTATTAATTAAATTTGGTAAAAAAAAAAAAATTAACATAATCAAACTTAGTAAAATATATTATATACAATATTAACAATCTCGACCTAAAGATCACTGAGCCCTCTCTGTCCCCACGCATGAAAGGTATAGCAGGGCCCCCAAGATCCCAGCACAGCCCTCTCGCGTCACTGGTAATAATCCAGTAAGTAGAGGCTGAGTAAGTGCGCTAAAACCGCAATCACTCTACATGAGCGGAGCCTCTTGTCATTGCCAGAACTCCGATTGTCGATTTTATTTTACAAAAAGGTCTCTTGGCCACTGGGGTTTTAATCTTCTAGGTAGATTGCAAGGATGGAAGGAACTGGATAAGAATCGAACCAAAGTATTAAGATGATTAGAAAGGTAGGAAATAATTAGAAAAGGGATAATTTATTGTATTAAATTGTGGAGATGCTAACTTTAAACAAATATTAAATAATTAAAGATTAAAGAGGACATGGTATCCCCGAAACGTCTAAGAAAAAAATCTACCTTAAAAATGTTTAACACATGGAGTTGAGCTTTGGGGCTCCACTAAACCTTCGAATTCCTCTCGTTTACAATCCAAAATCCTTCGTAAAATCCTCAATGCTCCTTACTTTGTCACAAATAAAATCATACATAAAGACCTTAATGTTCCCTATGAAACCGATCTAGCCCGAACCAAATATAACTCCTTCCATTATAAACTCCCTAACCACTCAAACCCCCTAGTTTCTAACCTTGCATCCTCTTCCATTCCTGACAATCCTTCGAGGCGCCTGAAAAGAAGATGGCTACGAGACCAGCTAATGTAAAATGTCATTAGAGTGCTACCAATGGGTAGTTTCTCTACACGCCTGTAACACTCCAATTTAACTTAGATCAGATTTACTAAATGTATTATAATGTACAGTTGTAAATAACAATAAATAAATATTTTTAAAAAAATGTTTATAGATTGTATTTTTAGTTATTTGAATTTCAAATAGTATTTTTGAAATTTACACCGAGTGTTGTTTTTTTCAAGTTAGTATTTTATATCTTTTGTGAACTAAGATTTTTTTATTTTCATTTTTTTTCATTCCACTTTTTTTTTCATTATTATACTTTGTTATTTTACTTACTAGGCCATTTTGTAGGTTTCTAGGTTTTAACAGAGGTAATTAAAATTTTTAAAAAAATTAAGAACTATTCTGTTTGAATTTTTGACCTTGAGACAGTATAATAGGTTAAACAAAATCACATATGTGATTTTTATCACAATTTTAATGAAACCATGATCCAACGAAAAAGCTGGAGATTGCATCTCTCACATCAAGGAGTCGGGCCAGTTGCTATTTAGTAGAGCCTGGATCGCTGTTTTTGATGAAGTCACGAAAAACTAATATAAAACAATTATAAACAATTAAAAGGGGAAAGAGCGGCAATGAAAAAGCCCGGGGTCTCACGACTGTCTCAACTGAATTGGATAATGGCCCGGCGTTCGAGATGAGTTCCTTCTCCTTGTCCCTCCAGTCTCAGGGTGCTATCCATTCTGTTTTTATCAGTATTAAAAGATAATTATTATTGTCGATATGGAAGTATAAATAATAAAAAAGTGCATTGTAATACAACAAATATTTATTTACATATTTTTTTCAATGTCATACTAACAGTCACTGATACAGGTTATGTTAAGGGTTTTGATTTATGTGCAGTTATACGAAAAAAATAAATAACTTTGATCAAAACTAAAAATGTTTCTATAATTGAAGATGGCTGCATTTATTGTTTTTGTTCCTATTATGGAGATTAAAAAACTTTTTTCTTTTTTTTTAAATTATTTATTTATTGATATTTACAACAATATAAAAAAAATATATACACCAAGTAAATTTGCTGTAGGTGACATAGTGACATGATTAAAACATGTAGAGAATCTACCCACTGATAGATCTCCAATAACATTTCTAGAGGAGAAGATCTCGAGGCCATCTTCTTTTCACACGCCTTGAAGGATTATTAGGTAATGAAGGAGAAGCCAGGTTAGAAACAAGTGGATTTGGGTGGTTGAGAATTTTATTATGGAAGGAACGGTATCTGGTTCTGGCCAAATCGGCAACATATGGAACATTGAGGTCCTGATAGTAAGGTAGCATTACAAAGTAAGGAGCATTAAGGATTTTACAAAGGATTTTGGACTGTAAGGATTGGATTCTGGAGGAATTTGATGGTTTAGTGGAGCCCCAAAGCTCAACTCCGTATGTCCAGATAGGCCTTATAATAGTCATGTAGATCAGTCTTTTGTAATGGATTGGCAGTTTGGACCGTTTGTCTAGTAAATGTTGCAATAGTCGGAATCTACGAGCAGTTTCTTGTCTTTTTAGTCTTGTATGAGGATTCCATGTCAGTCGTTTGTCGAGATGTAGTCCCAAGTAACGGATCTGTTTGACAGGAATACGTGGGGTATTATTAAAGGATATTGTAGGGGAAGAGGTCATGGGTTTACGTCGAAGGGTAAATGTGATTTGGTGGGATTTATTGGAATTTATTTTAATCCTCCAGTTTTGGCACCATTCTTCAAGGGTGGTGATGTGAGATTGGAGGGTTTGGGATACAATGTAAGGATCATTGTTCTCTGACAATAGACATAGAAAACTCAGTTTTAGAATTCTCAAAATTATCATAAAATTTAGGAACATTAAACAAGGTGATTTTTAGAAGAAATATTTTGAACATATTTCACACGTAACCGGCGGGTGCACGTTGGAACGGAACATAATATACAAGCGTACAAGGATAACATTGTAGTCGTAGAAAGTAACCAGTGAAAATCGACTTACATGTAAATGTAGATAAAACAAAGCATGTGATTGTAAGCCGAAAAATCTACCCTAAAAACATGATCTACGTGGATGGCAAGTAGTTTCTGAAAGTAAACAGTTCAGCTCTACAATAAACTCAATATATGATCAACGAACTGAGATAAACCTGCGTATAACAAGCATTCTTCTCTCGGTCCAGAATACAAAAATCTGAAAGTTTGTTTGTTTATTGGCGCAACAAACCGTGTAGGTCGCCTCGCGTACTTAAGAAATACATCGCGCGTTTCTTGGACATGTTTTCATAGGGTGGGTCCATCACTCCCACGCCTATTTTGTGAGTGCCACCCATTGGCTTACTGGTCTCACAAATGCCCGGGGGGAGGTTATGAGTGAGTTAAAATCTGATAGTAACGTTGTAAAATGCCATGATAAAATCTACTCTAATATTAATATAGAAATAAATTAGTAAGATACAAAAAAATCAAGTGTAAAAAAAATATATATGAAACATCCGTACTGATGTAAAATATTTACATATTGACGGATCTCAGAATCACGCTTGACCCTCTTTTATCGGATACCAGCGCTTCTATCTCAATCACAACATTGATATTCAAAATTAGTTGAGGCTAAGTAAGGATGCTGTAGAGGTAGACCTCCATTACTAGCATATTCACTAAAGGTCTCGGAGCCACTGTCGTTTCTGCTTGTAGAAAGGATTGTTGAAAAGCATGGAGCAAGATATGAACTATGTTGAAGGATTATAGTGATGAGTACAGCATGTTTCAAAAGTCTTTTTTGAGATTCGAACATAACAATGATCAATAAAATTACTTATTTATTTAAAATTTCTTATAAAATTGTACATCTAATAATGTTCTCATTTATATGCATTGTATTTAGTCCTAGAAAATGTTAAAAATTGTTTTTACTCAAGCCTTCCATGGAAAACCTATTTAGTATTAGAGTAGAAATGTGAAGATTCTTATCATGGAGCCCCCGTTAAGCAAATATTGACTGACTAAGGTGGGAATCGAACCCACAACGTTCTGAAAAAGGAACTGTGAGACCCTTACTCTAACTTTTTCGGCTATCACGTACTTACGTTAACATTTTCGGTTAGTAACAAATTACGTTCTGGCTAAGCAGTATTGTTCAGTCTGAAAGGATTGCTTTTAATTCAATAATATTAAAAATAACAAATTAAGTTCTGATCTCGAACAATTATAGTTTTATGTACTTATACTATTTTATTCGCCTAATGATTTCTAATTATTCCTTTCTAATTGTTTCCTCGTAATGCCTTCGTTTGCAGTGTTCGATAGATTAATTGAGTGATACGAACATTCACACCTTCTATTCATTATAATGATTATTCATTCACTTATTATAATTTATTCGTAATCGCTTATTCATTAACCGCTAACTGCTTCGTTGTTATGCAGATTGTCCCCTCGATGTAGAAACAACTTATTTCAGACATTCTGACTCATCCCTTTGCGGCCAATCAATTCATTCCACTTCTTCGTCTTCGAGATTCAATTTTAATTTTTATCTTTATCTTTTTTGAAATTTCTTAATAATTATTTTCTCATACAACCTTTTCGTTTTTGTCGTTATTTGTTCGTACTATGGCTCTTAAAAAATATTGAAGGCTTAAGTTTCACTTTTGAGAATCTCAAGATAAAGAACTTATTTATTAGTGCCAACTTTTCGGCAAGAATTTCAAGCCTTCATCAGGGCTAAGAATAAAAAACAGGATAACAACCTTAATGGATAAAAGGAATTAAAGAATGATTAGAAAATATGAATATAACTAACATTATAGATACATAAATAGTGTTGAAAGATATGTATGGTTTAAATATTTTAAGAAGATAGAGGCTATATGAGAAAAGTAATAAAGATGGAAAAACAAATAATAAAGTACGTTAAATAAAATGTCATTATTTGTTCTTTCCTCTTTCTTTTCTTTTGATATTATTTTTCTCAAATTGCCTTTATCTTCTTATAATATTTAAACTATATATGTCTTTCAACACTATTTATGTATCTATAATGTTAGTTATTAGTTATTTTCATATCATTCTTTAATTCCTTTTATTCATTATGGTTGTTATCTTGTTTTTTGTTCCTAGATATGATGAAGGCTTGAAATTCTGGTCGAAATATTGGCTCTAATGAATGAGTCTCTACTTATTTGCGTTCTTCTATGATCCAAACCATCTTCCCATTTACAATTACAGAAAATTCACAGTATAATATTATAAGAATATTGAAACAGTAAATAATAAATAGTAATATTAAAATTTAAAATTAAAAAAGAAAATAATATAGATATGAGAATAAACTAAATAATAACAGGTAAAAAATTGGTGATTACTTAAAATTGAACGAATATAAAGAAATACGTATATTTGAATAATTAGATATGTATGTGGAATAACAAATTTAAAGAAGTTGACAAAAAGTTATATAAGCTAGGGATAGTATTACAAATAACAATTATAATATGTGTTAAACATAACTTATAAAGAGAGCGAGGGAATAAAGAGAATAAGGAAAGAGGGGAAAAGAAGTTAGAAAATAATAAAATATAGTTAATAAGAGAGACATGCCATCAAGGGGAGGTCTACCGCCTAGTAACATCTTAATAATGTATTTTTCACAATTTCTAAGTATCTGCTGATCCCTGGAAATATTTTTTTAATAATTTATTTATTGTTATTTACAACTATATAAAATATATACAACAAGTAAATTTTCTGTAGGTGACATAGTGACATGATACAAACATGTGGAGAATCTACCCATTGATAGAACTCCAATAACTTTTCTAGAGGAGAAGATCTCGAGACCATCTTATTTTCAGACGCCTAGGAGAATTATTAGATAATGAACAAGTGGATTTGGGTGGTTGGGAAGTTTAGGTATCTGGTTCGGGCCAAATCGGCAACATATGAGATATGGAGGTCCTGATGGATGACTTGATTCGTGACAAAGTAAGGAGCATTAAGAATTTTACGAAGGATTTTGGTCTGTAAGGATTGGATTCGGGAAGAATTTGATGGTTTAGTTGAGCTAAAGCTCAACTCCGTATGTCCAGATAAGCCTTATAATAGTTATGTAGATGAGTCTTTTGTAATGGATTGGCAGTTTAAACCGTTTGTCTAGTAAATGTTGTAATAGTCGGAATCGACGAGCAGTCTCCTGTCTTTTCAGTCTTGTATGAGGATTCGTCGTTTGTCCAGATGTAGTCCTAAGTAACGGATCTGTTCGACAGAAATAAGTGGGGTATTATTAAAGGATACTGTGGGGCAAGAGGTCATGAGGTTTACGACGAAGGGTAAATGTGATTTGGTGGGATTCATTTTTTTAAAAATGCTCCAGTTTTCACACCATTCTCAAGGGTGGTGATGTGGGATTGGAGGGTTTGTGATACAATGTAAGGATCATTGTTCATTGACAATAGACATGTGTCATCGGTATAAGTGGTGAGAATAGTGTGAGGATGGGTTGGGATGTCAGCTGTGAAAACTGTATATATGATAGGACCTAGGATACTACCCTGAGGTACGCCATCAGACTGACGGAATAGGGATGAATAAGTGCTTTACTTTAAATAATCCCTGGAAATTTTAAATTCAAAAAGGGTAATAACACTGAGGAGGCCCTTTGGCAAAATATAATCAGTAAACAACAACATACCAGCTTAATTAAGTCAAAGCAAGAATTTTTTATATATGAGGATCCCGTAAGTACCTAGTTTTTCAATACTCTTAAAAAATCAGGAATTTTATCAAATCCAAATTATATTCTCTGGCTGTGGAGAGGGAATATTGATTGAAAACATTTTGCATAATATTTTCTAAAATTAATACATTTATGGGTTATTTATTTTCCGTCGTATTTTCTTGGCTTATACAGAACTACCTGCGGTGTCGGTGAAATAATCAGTTCTGGGATTTTGTGTAATTTGCTGAAAATATAATGGCACCTTTGAATAATTTTTTTTTTTGCTAGTGGGGTGTTTTACCAACCCCTCATATTTATTTAGCTTGTTTATATGACCGATACATTTATTTAATATGTAATTAACATGAGTTGACGAAGGTGTCACGTTACATATTTAATGTTTTCGGCAAATGACATATCTGAATGATATCTGCAAATGACGGAATTAATATCTTTAATCGCTGAGAAATCATACAGTTATCCTAGAACTTTGGGTCGTTATTTGTTACAAAGAAAATATAAGCATGAGAACCCTTCATATATCAGAGAAAAAAAATAACTTTTTAAAATTTTCTTACATAGCACCTTCATCCACACATATCTTAGAATGTATTCGTATTTTTATGAACTTATTTGTTATTAATTTTACTTTTTTCTTTTATTGAGAAGTGTTATTTTTTACTATTTATTTTATCTTTTTTTTTAATTATAACGTTGCATATAGTTAGGGGTGTCTTTTGTATGAGACAATACCCCCCACAAAAAAAGTAACGTTTATATCAACCATGTAAGGCCGATCTGGTATTAAATAAATAAATTTTGAAAAAATGAATTTGGATTAAATTTTATTTTTCATTATGGAAGATATTGGTTTACCATCGGATTTTTGTAGAGGAAAACATTCGTATTATCTTCTTGAAGATTTGATTACTTTTCAACCTCAAGTACTAATAAGTACTTATTTTATTCTGATTAACACATTGGTTTTTGGTGATAATTTATTAGAGTATAGTGCATATTGAATGTAAATGTAGCTTTTTTTATTTTTTATTTTCAGATATTTTCAATTATAGTTCTACAAGCTAGGTTACAGCGACATTTTTATTATGTTTGCCTGAAAAAAATACAGTTCGTTAGCTAGTTATGAATGCAAATGCTTATTGAATATACGAGGTGATGATCTGAAAGCAGGTTAGTGTTCCTACGGGTACATTACGAAACTGTCACGTAGGTGGCAGTGAGCTTACCGACGTGACAACATCCGACGCCTACGGCTGGACCCGTCGTAGTAAACAAAATACCTTAATGCAATCTACTGACATTTCGGAAAGTGTCATCTTTTTGAATTCGTTAATCTCATCGGTCCTAGGACTCTCTGTTCGTGATGGACCGGAACAAAAGATGTGATGAGACATCTTTGGGGTTCTAATAGGAATAGGATATGATACTGATTTGTAGATTCCATTTATTTATTTAATTTTTCAATTTTTTAGACTACTTGTATATCTTATATTCTACATATCTTCTTACCTACATGATATTATATTTCATCTGTCACTGTTTTCAATTTACTACCATACAATTCCACAAATATCAATCAAAAAAATTTTGTACTATTCAATTTTTTGTCATTTATGATTTAATTCAATATTTTGTATAATTCTAAATTTGTTTGTATACTATTCCTTTTCAATTGTATGTTAATCTAAATGTTGTTGTTATCTCTTTTGTTCTATAGCCCTGATGAAGACCTGAAACTCAGGTCGAAACGTCGGCATAAAATAAATAAATATGGTTTTGTTTACTTATGTTGTTCTTTGCTGACCGCACCCCCCGACAAACTTCTCTAAGCATAAATTATATATATTTTTTAAATATGATCCTGTCAAAAATCTAAAATCTAAAAACAAAAAAGCAGTTGAGCTTTGAATTCCTAAGTACTTCTTTGTATTTAATTTTTAATACAATTGCACTACCCTGGCACCTAATCTTGTTACTTAAGATACTTATAAATCGGTAAAATGTGAATAAAACAATGATTAAGATTTTATTTTATTTTTTTAAAAATTTATTTAATGTGATTTACAACTGTACAATAATAAATAAGTAAATATGTTGTATGTTTCATATACACTTGAAAATCTTGGGAAGGAACCACCCATTGGTGGTACTTGAAGCATTAATTTAAATTAGAAGGTCCCGTGGTCATCTTCTTTTTAGACACCTCGAAGGATTATCAGGGATTATTAAGTATGAGAGATCAAGAATTAATGGGTTAGGAGTTGAGAATGAAAAGACGCATATCTGTTTTGGGCCAAATCTGCAACGAATGGGATGTTAAGGTCTTTGTGAATGAGTTTATTTGTAACGTAATAAGGTGCATCAAGGATTTTACGTAGGATTGTGGATTGTAAGGATTGGATGCGGGGGGAATTTGATGGTTTGGTAGAGCTCCAGAGCTCAATTCCATATGTCCAAATTGGTTTGATTATCGTAGTGTATACTATTTTTTTTTTATTTTAATCAATTTCTGGAAGACAGTATGTGAGGCAGTACGAAGATGAAGCGAAAGGTTACAAAACAGATTTAAGCTCCTTCACACGAAAAAGGGATTCGAGAAACGCCTTTCTATTACCGCCATTGCTATTATTTTACGAGAACAAGAGGTTCGGGAAAGCGTGAAAATCTCCTCCCCATCAGGGACATCCTAGGTACCTTGATTTATTTGTAAGCTCAGGGCGAGGCGGTCGGATAGACAACAGCTGCAGTTATCGGAAATGGTTCTTTTTATGGTGTAATAAGTTTAACTGTGGAAGGCGTATAAAAGAAAGTGGTGCCGAGGCGGGGTAACTTCCACCCTGTATCAAAACAAAACAATCAACCTCCTACTCGCTCCTATACTGCTTTACAATTCACTTCACCCCCTTCTCGTCTTTATTTCCTTAACTCAACCCTTCACATTTTTGTTTGGATTGAAGCGATTTTTTATTTTATGAGTTCTTTTCTTCAGTATGGCACTGGGCGTCAGACTCCATATTTGTCTGCCGCCTACTTAAGGAAACTAAATCATTCGTGTATAATTTTCTCCCCTCCACCTCCTCTTGATCGAATGCAATCGATTATATTTGTTAGAGTAGGTTGAAAAAAAATTTTTTTTTTCGTAGTACCACTGAAAAGTTGTGAATTAAGAAAACAAATAAAGAAGGGGAGACATCAAACTAATTTTTATATTCCAGTCGCCCGTGGGCTGTAATACTTGCATTTTTGCTTACAATCAGATAATTGTCTACATTACTTTATTTTTTTTTTCACGGAACGGCCTTTTAAAACTACGCGAATATCACTCACACCTTCTCATTTTTTTCTTTTCTCTCAGCAACTTCTCGTCATTTCTGCGTGCCTTTGCTGTACCCTTCCGCTTTTCTTTATTTGCCACAGGATCAGCCTTCACTTGCTGATTACCAGTGATGCGGCGAGAGAGATGCGCTGGGATCTTATGAGCTCTGCTCTACCCTACTACACGTGGGGGATAGAGAGAGCTCAGGGATCCTCAGGTCGATTGTGTAAATATTGTATATAGTAGTGTAAATGTGACTAGAGATTTTTTTTTTATCATTATTTTATTTATTTATTTTTTCTTCCACATGGTTTGATTCTTATGTTCTGATTATGTTCATTTTCTTTATCCTTCGGTTTGTATATATTTTAAGAGAGACTTTATTTATTTGTATGTACATTTTTTGTCAATTATTTTTCATTCTTATTTTTTTTTATTTTATTTTAGTAAGAATGTTATCGTTCATCACTATTACCTATTACCCACAACGGTGTTGCATATTGCAATATCTATCAACAAATCAAGTTCGATTAAAAAAAACATTTAAATAAATAAAAAAATTTGCCACAAAAACATTAATTTCTCTCAAACTTTTTCCATACTGTTCTCTATCCAGGCATTCTTTGTATGTTTCTTTCAATTTTTTTGTTTCCCCTCTCATTTGCTTCACATATCCTCCTACGCTCTTGTATTCACGGATTCTGTCAAAGAGTTTCTTGTTTGGTCTCCTTTGGTCCAATCTCATCATGTGCCCGTAGAATCTCCGTCTTCTAATTTTATTTCGGTTTCCAGGTCATTTATCTCCCTGTAGACTATATTACATAATTATGAATTAAAAATTATTGTTTAGGTTAAGCTCACTAATTATTGTTATCACTATCAATAACTGGTGCTCTTACCCTACGTCTAACAAGTACTTTGGCTCCAGCAATAATTCTCTGATTTAACAAAATACAGGAAAAATTCTGTCGCCCTGGTATTGAGGTTTTTCACCTGAAAAGTGTATAGAGATTTTTTATTTCTTTGTTTATTATGTTGCTGAACGAAAATTGATGTTGCTGAAATGGTTTTCGGAAATAAAAGAAAAAATGCAAAAAAAAAAAAAAAAACATTTTAGGTTTTTCCGGAATATTAAAACCATAAATTTAATTTAAAAATAATAAATCTATAGTTATATGCTGTTAGGAGCATGTTTTTTACTGTGTAAATTACGAATTTCAACTTCGCCACCTTGAATTTTTTTTAAGTTAAAAAATTTAAAAACACAAAACAATATTTTTTTGTTGAAACATATGGTTTACAAGTTCTATTGTAGTCCAGCGATTAGGGAACTAGAAAAGGAGTATTGATAGAACAATTTCGGTTATTTGCTCTTGTATAATTCAATATTTTCGAAGTTATTACAATAATGCATGGTTTGTTGTATATACTTATATGCATTATAACTTTAAAATAAACCTTTCTCGTTCTAGAAATGATTGTTATCGATGGACCGACATAACCTAAATAATAATTAAGTAAATTTTAATTAGTGTATTATTAAAGTAAGTGAGTTGACAATAACTTTTAATATTAATGTATTGTAATTTGTGATATTTATTCTTCATTTTTATTTACTTTATTTTCTATTTATTTTTCTCCAGCGTTTTAAGATCCTTTCCCCATCTTCGGAATTACATAAATTTTCTTCTAATATCCTTATTAATTATATTTTGGGACTGCTCTAGCAGTGTAGAAGGAAAGAGTGTAAAGTTAATTAATAGCGAAAATTATTCAAACAGGAAAAGTTTCCTTGTAAAACTTAGTAGTAAAGTTAGAGTTAGTAAAAATAAGACAACATATAATTTAAATATGGATGTAATTAAGGAGACAAGGGAAAAGATAGTGCAATCCCAATTCCACATCTTCAGGAAAGGACTCCGAAACACTGAAGAAAAAATAATAAAGAATAAAGTAATAAAAAGGAATACATTTCAAAAATAAAAATATATTAAGTAAAGAGATTTCCATAAAAGACCAAAATAAGTTGTAACATATACGTTATTATAAATAATAACAATACCAATCAATATCGATAACTTTCAATTCAAATAACTTTTTTTCATTATTGTGTAATATTACATTCTATCATATATTTACAGACAATAATAATAGGGATCATAAAACACATTCACATCATATTAACAAATATATTAGTTAAATGATAACAAAATAATGAATAGAAGAAAAAAATTATAATATATAAATGAAACAAAATTAAAATTCAAGTAAAATAACATCATAAATACGATCATTCCAATTTACAATATTTACATTTGGCCTGTGGAATTCAGAACCGATCTTATCTCTTCACTTGTGGAGGATAAAGCAGGAATCCAGAAGATCACGGCGCTCCTCTCTCAATTGGTATGAAAATAACGTTAGAAGAGTGTTTTAGATTAATGTTACAATAGGTCAGGAATAATTTTAAAAGCTCACTAAGAAAGTATTGAATTTAGATTGAATTGGAATGTGCTAATTATTTATGAAATTAATGTAAACATTATATATATATACATAATTTTACTAATAATGTACAGTGTATCATGGATTACTTTAATTATTTAAGAAATGTTACTTTACAAGGCCTCATGATTAAACATTCCTCTTGTACTAATATTTTTTTTATTTGTGTGTTATTGTATATCATATTTTCACATTTTTTTATGTTAAACAATAGTATGACTAATTCTATTTTTTATTTTTTTTTTAGGTGAGTATTTTTTTCCTACACCTGCTAACAATAAAATCTTGTAAGTAAAATAAAATACTAATTTTTATACGCCTATGTTATATTTAATCTTGAAATTTGCCTTGTACAAATAAAATTCAAAAACAACTATTTACAAAGCTGTTATTCACTATACAACCTTAAAATTTGCATTTTTATAATTAATTTTGCATGAGTTGGATACATTTAAGCAATCATGTAAAGATAGAAGAGTGTGTTATTAACAACAAAACGAAATAAAATATAATGATGAAATATTAATATATTGATGACATATTAAAAAATATAGTAACATTAAAGAAAATGAAGGTTAGATATACCTACTAAAGAAAATATTTATCAATAAACTAAATAATATAAACATCAATAAATTTGATGACTGTATATATTTAGGCTTAAAATTAAAATCAAGCAAATCCGTTATAATTTATGATTTATTTAATGGTTCCTAAACAACAAAACAATCTTGAATTTATTAAATTCAATTAAAAAAAATATATTTTCAAGTAGATACTTGGGGGTGCGGTAAGAAATGAAACTCGATATTTAAGCCTGAATGTGGTGTTCTCAAGCATGCTTGACTAGCGTGGATAATCAGTACTTTTTCACAAGCATACTGAAGCGGCTCCATGGTAATTTTAAATAACATTGTGTTCCCACAAGCCGTAATTACCTTAAATATGCATGCTTGCACAAAAAGATTGATTGCTTGAGTGCGTTTATCATCAGTTTTTAGGCCTTTATTCTTTATTTCATCCACCGCTCAACTTTTATGTTAGTACAAAAATATATTTTGAATATCAGCATGGTTTACCATGACAAGCACTTATTCCTTTAAGGAAACAATTAGTTATACATCATAACATTTAAAACTAATTACAATTGAATTAGAAATTAGGCTAAGTGGGGAATATTAAGATATATGAATGAAACTAACATTAGAATGATTATAAAGGGATAAGTCACTGTCAAAAAGCCCTGGTTGCAAAGTTTACTCTCAGCTAAGTTGTTAATTAGGTTTAAGCCTCATCAGTACAATTTAAGCATCTTTAATGGTTGCGATGGATCTTCCACTGATTACAAGTTAATGGGGGCATTCTTCAAGGGATCGAATATCGTCTAAATCAAGATTTATGGAATCAATTCCGATTTCACCCAGTCGCTATCGAACTCATTACAAACGATTCTTCTTAGATATTTTTTGTCGAATTTTCATTACAAAAAATAACTTTAAACAATGAAAAATATTACTAATTGAAATTATTTTACGTTAGATTTATACTTTAAAAAAATGCAAAATTTTGTAAACGGATAATTTGTTTCTTCAAAAAATTGTATGAGTTACAAAAGTGGTATTCAAAGTTTTTTTATTATTCTGCTGTAAGAAATAAGCTTATTGTTTATTTAATTTTATATTCTGAATACAAGACCTCCACTTTTTAAATAAATATAAACTAAAAAATAATATGATGATTAACTAAAATAGAAAATAAGGAGAAATATCGTCTTAGGATGAAAATAAATTTTTAGAAATAAGGATAATAACTAGATAGATAGTAGATGTAAAAATTTAAAAAAAAATAAAACATATAAAGTCTTAGAAGGCAATAAATTGTGACTAATACCGTACGAATAAACTGAATTTATCAAGAGATGTTTTCTTGTTTCCATAATTGTTAGGTCACTGGTTTATTTTCATTTGCACTTTTTAAATTAATTTCTACTCAAAATAGGTTCATAAGTGAAAGTACTTCATCAGATTTTTTCTTTATAATTATTAGTGAGATAGTAAATATTTTTTAAAATTATGATTTGTATTAATTGTAAAAGTTTAAATAGGAAAATAAAATTTAAACATGAATATTTCGCTGTTTGTTTGAGCGGCCATTACTGAATCATGTTGTCAATGGAATGTGAAAAGGTTTTGAATACCAAATACAAAAACATTTTAATTTGTTATAATTTATTTAAGATTGTTTAATTAGAGTGCTACTACTAATGGTTAGTTTATCTACACGTATCACTCCATTTTGATCTTACATCAAATTTACATAATGTGTTTTTATGTAAATACAGTGGTAAATTGCAATAAATAAATAAAATAAAAATAAGAAGATTGTTTAAATTCTAGGTTTGGAAATTTTTAAGGAATAACTTGTACGATATTAAATATTATTCCTTGATTTTTTACTGCAATTATTAAGTATACCAATATTTTAATAATGCATTTTTTTTTTAATTTGTAATATACCTTTTTTATACTTGAAATTTCATTACGTCTTCAGATTTAATTACAGTTTTTTAATATTTTTTAGCGTATTTCTGTGTAAGGACCCACTGTTAATTTATACCTAAAAAGTTGTTATGTTTGTTAATCAAAGAAAAAAGTCTGTAATTTCACACCAATTTTTTATTACTTTAATGAAAACTGCATATAACTAATAAAAATTGATGAGTTTGCCAGGTATAGTTAGCGGGAATACAAAATAGCGGTTGTTTCAAAACGTTAAAAATAAATAATTTTTCATTCAGAGCTCCATATATTTGAAACTACCTACAGCACTTGAAAATCTTATTATTAGCGACCAAAGAGGTCCAAGGCCTCGCGCGATGTACGTAGGAAATACATCGCGCGTCTCATGACGTGGTTTTCACAGGGTGGGTTCGTCACTCCCACGCCTATTTTCGTGAGTGCCACCCATTGGCTAACGGCCCTCACAAATACCTTGGGGGAGGTTGTGAGTGATTATTGTATAATTATATGCTTGAAAAAACCCCGGATAGGGCCGGGGACTCGATCTTGTAGCCTTTGGCAGACAGGCGCATTCCCCTGCTACCGTGACCCCTACTTGAAAATCTTACAGAACATTATTTAAAGTATAGTAAATTTTCTAAAATATGAGCCCTAATAGAGCTGTTTATGTTTGATAGTTCTCGATGTATAGATTTTTTAAAAAGCAACATTTCATAAAAGATATACTGAAAAATCAGTAGTTGATGAATTTATTGTGGGAAATTTTGACCTCAGTAACTATTAGAGCTACATATGTTTGCCAGCACTCAAATTGCATATAAGTATGAATTTTGCCCTTGAAATGTTTTTCGAACAACTAGAAATCATTTATTTATTTATTTATTGCTATTTACAACTGTACATTATATAATACATTTAGTAAATTTGATCTCAGTTAAATTGGAGTGTTACAGGCGTGTAGAGAAAGTACCCATTGGTAGCACTCTAATGACTAGAAATCAATTTATTTGAGTAAATATCTAGGAAAAATACTATTCCTACGAAGATAAATGTAATAAACTACTTTATAGTACATAACACTAGCTTTAAATTGAGTGCTAATAGACATATGTACGTCTCATGGTTCCTGAGATAAATATTCCATAATAAATTCACTAACTACTGATTTTTCAGTGCATTTTTTATGAAATGTTGATTTTAAAAAAATTGTATCTCGGTAACTATTCAACATAAACAGCTCTATTAGGGCTCATATTTTAGAAAATTTATTCTACTTTAAATAATATTCTATTAGATTTTCAAGTGTCGTAGGTAGTTTCAAAGATATGGAGCTCTGAATGAAAAATTATTTTTCTTTTTAACGTTTTTATAACAGCCGCTATTTTGTTTTCCCACTAACTATACTTAGCAGATTTTTTAAATTTTTATTAGTAACTATATATCGATTTTATTAAAGTAATAAAAAATTGGGGTGAAATAACCGACTTTTTTTTTGCCTATTGGGCTCTTGGACTAACATGTCCTATGTACCCTAACAGGGGACCCAAACCCATAGGAAAGTCAATGACCTAAGCAATTTACCATAAAGCTGCAAGGATATTTGTATAATAAAACTATCGTATTTAGTAGAGCCTGGTGAATATATATCGTGGGATAACATCTCCTTTGTGCCCGAGCCGCATACATTAAGTATAATATTCCCTCAAACGTTATATATATATATATATATATAAAACTAAATACATATATAAATGAAGCCTTATGAAAGAATTTTCGAAATATAAGCTTTTCACACAAGGCTGATTTGGTATAATTATCAATTTTGAATCTATTAGAGGATGTATATTTCAAGTTCTTTTGATAAATATATCCACACAATTTAAGTTGCAAATGTGAATGAAGGAAGGAAGAAAAGTGTTTTATAAAAGGTTTAAATCTAGGAAAAGATTATTTAGAAAAGGTTATATGGGACAAAGGCAATTAGCCAGCATTTTTAAGATTTGAAAAAGGAAATTACATCAATATGAAGGTATGAAGGCCTGAGGGTCGAAACGTTGGAAAAGTTGTAAAGAATAAAGTTGAGAGAAAAAAAAGGATCAAAGTTGTTTTAAATTAAGAAAACTAAACCACTCTCAAACAAGAATATATAAAATAATTAATCTAATATCCACACAATTTATCCATACTCCCATTAATCTATAAAACTGTACTTTGATTTTAAAAATCCTAAAATTTTGGACTAGTCAATCATACAAGAAATAACTGAAGCAATCTATATCACTAAACGCATTGATAACGAAAATGATTTTAAGATAGACACTAAATTTTTTCTATTATGTTTATTGAAATTTACAACTGAGCATTTATATACCAACATCCAGTAAATTTAGTTTTAGTTTATAAAGGAGGGATTCGGGCGTGTAGAGAAAATACCCATACACTCTAATGACGTTTTTACATTAGCAGGTTTTGTGCCCATCTTCTTTTCAGGCGTTTCGGAGAATTGTCGGGAATATAAGAGGAAGTAAGGTTAGAAACTAGTGGGTTGGTGGTGAGGGAGTTTATAATGGAAGGAATGGTATCTGGTTCGGGCTAGATCGGTTACATTTGGAACATTAAGGTCTTTAAGTATGATTTTATTTGTGACATATTAAGGAGCAATGAGGATCTTACGAAGGATTTTGGATTGTAAGGATTGCCTACGAGAGGAATTCGAAAGTTTAGTGGATCCACAGCCAGTCTTTTGTAAAGGGACGTGACGGCCGGACGGTGCAAGTTGGGGCGCAGGTCCCAGTGCGCTCGGTTCGGAACGTTGTGGGTTTCATTCATTTTTTGGCGGTCCCGAAGAATGAATCTTGACACTCCCACCTTGGTTAGTACGCGGTGGCAACCTAGGTAGCCTTTTTCAAGCATATAAATAATTATATTTATATGGTTGTTGTATAAACAATACTTACTCACAGCATCCCTCCTGGGCATTTGTGAGGCTCGTTAGCCAATGGGTGGCACTCAAAAATTGGCGTTGGAGTGACGCCCTATGAAAACCACGTCATGAAACGCGCTATTTATTTCCTGAGTACGAGGCAATCACCAAAAATAACAGTTGTATACTGTAGTAAAGTCAAATATTTTCGAAACATTAATATCTAACGTCTAAAATCATATAGCAGATTACGGAGAATTGCGAAAAAGTTATAAATAAATGCTTTTGTGTTTCTATGGTTGTTACCACAATAGTCTATTTTTTACTTTTACTTTGGTACCTGTACAAAAAAGAATTCAAAAATTAAGATACAACAAATAAATTAATAAAATAAAGAAATTATATAAATTAATAAATACATTTTTGTTATATATACATTGCATCAGTTTATTTTATGTAACTTATGCAGTCAATTCGGAATACAACTTTAAACATTTTTTTTTTAATATACGTCACTTAGAAATATTTTGTTTTTAGCGTTTAACCATTGTTATTGTTTTTAAAACAGCATGTTTTTTCATATGTGAAATAATTTAAATTAAACATCAAGGATTTTCTGAAAAGGATTTACGTATTTGTTTATGTTCCTGTTTTATTTTAGGTTAGTTTTCAATATATGTGTTTTCTATGGAAAGGCAACATCTTTTTTTTTTTTTTTAATATTTATTTATTGCTATTTACAACTGTACATTATAATAGATTTAGTAAATCTGATCTAAGTTAAATTGGAGTGTTACAGGCGTGTAGAGAAACTACCAATTGGTAGCACTCCAATGACATTTTACATTAGCTGGTCCAGTGGCCATCTTCTTTTCAGGCACCTCGGAGGATTGTCAGGAATGGAAGAGGATGCAAGGTTAGAAACTAGGGGATTTGAGTGGTAAGGGTGTTTATAATGGAAGGAGTGATATATGGTTCGGGCTAGATCGGTTACATAGGGAACATTAAGCTGTTCATGTATGATTTTAGCAACATCTTGAAATGAGAAAACTAGAGATGATGTTAGTTAGATTTCCCTTGATTTTTCTCAAACCAATACTCTGAGAATAATGGTCGCCTCACTAAATGTTTTTTTCACTAACAAATATAAGTTTAATTATATTTGTAAGAATAATTACATTTGTGTTTATATATAATCTTATCGATTCTTCGACTAGTTTTGGTGTTTAAATAAAATTAATTGTATCCATTTAAGTCACTCTTTATTAATATTTAAAATGTCCAATGTTTCGGCCAATGTGGCCATCCTCAAGATTAATCTTAATTATAAATTCACTCTCACATCCAACTATTAAAATTTTTTCAGGCTATTCTGCGGAGGTCTAATAATTTTAGTCTAATTAGCCTGTTTTGTCACTTTTATATTGCATTTTAAAACTTTTAGTTACAAATTATCATGTACTATTATCACTCACTTATCAATTGCGTGTTTTTTTTAGTTAGCTTGTTTAGCAGCTTTTGATCGCTATAAAGTGTCCAATATTTGACTAAACTATCCGAAATCATATTTGGGTGGCAAGCGTGACGTGTTACGCTCATCTAACTCCCCTGAAGTCACACTAGGCCATCACCTACGTCAAACTAGATCGTTATGGTGAAACGAGAGGCTTTTCGATGAATCAAATTGTTCAGCTATAATGTTTTCTTTGATTTTGAAACAATTCTTGGCATTAATGAGTTCCCTGTATCTCCTATAAATTATTTTTAAATAAATAACTGTCATTTCTTGCCATACAAAATGTATAGAAATTGAATTTTATCCCTGATACTTATTCCTCATAAACCCCGATTTTTTATGTTTTTGCATATAAATTGAAAAAAAAAATTATGTTTTAAATCTTTGGACAGGTCTTTATTTTTTGTTATTCTAATATAAAGGTTTACTCTTTAGTTGAAAATAATGTTTAAACGTAATGTATGATAAAACGTTGTTACTGTACATAATATAGTCATAAAGAAAGTAAAAAGATAGCAAGCAGTAGCAGTTGTTAAAAAAATAAAGAGATATACACCCACTACTAACGCCCTGCGTCCTGGCGGATACAGAATTGACAAGCTAGTGAACATATGACATCCCTCCCACCTACCCCTGTCATATCTTTCCCATGTTGAAACTATTCTGGGCTCAGATCTAGTTCGTATAGGATATCTCTTTGTTAGCACACTGACAGAAAAGTAATATGAGTGAGGAACGAGAGGTTTACGTCTTACTTGTAATATTTACTGACGTTGAGATCATCTTTAATAAGAATTATACAGTAATTTTTGTAAACAATAGAATTGATTTAAAAATATAATTGGTCTTGTCACATCATTATTTTTAACTTATTTAGGTGTTGGGCGGCTAAGTAGATAAAGCACTTCTCTTGTAATTTCTTGGCCCAGATTCGAGTCCTTCCAGATTAGGAAGAAAACTCTAGTGACGACTATACTCTCTGAACACATTCCGGCACTCTTTGAACACATCCAGCCTCTGAATTTGGGTATCTTATAACAACTTTGGTTAGGGAAGATTGGTTATAAACCAATTCTACCCAGCGTGGGAATGTCGAGAATCATTCTGAGGGTCCGTCACGAAATAAAATTCAACCTGCCCAAGCCGGATTCGAACCGACACTTGGACGCCAGAATGCTTAGTTTGTATCTCAACACGCTTAGCCATCCGGGTTTTATATATATACTCTCTTTGTTCACCCGACATTCTCTGAACTCACCCAGTTTCTGAATTTGGGGACCTTACCCTTTAATGGGTTTGAGGAGGGGGAGGGAACCAATAGTTGAGCAAGAATAATAACTACTTGCTAAACTTGTCGGTCAAGGATTAGTATTCTGTTGTTGTATTGTTTTTATTTATTTTTAAGTGTCATTTAAAAAAAAAATAAATAAGCTTATAATATTTTCTAATTAACTAATGTGATAAGCTAGTTATAAAAAGGTTATTTAATTTTTTGTTTTTAGAAGAAAATTCAAAAATTATAATCATTTTATGAAAATTATTTTTTTAAAATTTTATATACAACAAAGTCATAGTATTCATCATTAAATAAAGAATGACTTTGAAAAAATATTTTGAATAGAAGATATTTATCCTGATCTAAAAAATTCTGCTTTTTATAATTATTTTTTAATTATCATTTCATTTAAAGTGAAAATATAATTTAATAAAAGCCTAGAAAACTAATTATTTTTCGTTTATATATTTTTACTAGAAAGACTTGTTGCAGTATCAATGCCGTTCGTTCTAAATGTTGAAATAATAACTATAAAATAAGATTTAATACTTATGCTTAGTTATACTCAGTAATTAATTATGAATTGATTATTTATAGAGTAAAATTTATGATTTAAGCTATTCCAAATAGTCCCTGAATTCTTAATTCATTCTCTCAAGATTCCCCTATTGCATCCTTCAGATTCCCAAGAGAATTAATTCACCAACTAAACTCCACCCAAACTCATATCAAACGTGTTCAATGAAAATCCAATACCGGACTCATGAATTACAAGGCCTTTGGGTTATTAATTAATTCAATGTTATCTTTTTAATATGTGTACATTGTTTTTTACTAATGATTCCAATATTTATTCATTTACAATATTTATTCTAAAAAATACTGTATAGCATTCCATCCTAATATCACAATATAATATCCTTGATATATGTTACATTGAAATTAATTAGGAATATTCTTTAGGTGCATGCATACTAGTGGAAGGCTTATCTAATGTGGCAGTATATTTAATAGTACTATGTATATTTGAAGATAATGTGTGGACCAAATTCATTTTGTGCATTTTTATTTTATTCTGAAGTAGATTTCATAACTTCTAATACCCTACTGGGCATAAAATGGATCATTTGTTATAATGGCCATAAATTCTTTATATGAGTCTTGGATTTCAATATCCAATACATAATCTTGAGACTGTGCTGGTAGCACAAAATAACCCTTTTAACTACATATAGAGTTGTAGGCTTTAAGTATCAAGAAAGAAAAAAATAAAATACTTATTCAAAAACAATAAAGGTATGCTTCCCAACTTCATTGGGGGAGCTACACAGCATAATTATTCAAATCTAATCGGATCATTTTTTTAATCTTACAATATAAAGGCATACCAAGTAAACAATATATAAAAATAAATATGACATATATCTTTTTTTTCTTTTATCGCTTTGGTTCTTTTATCTTTTTATTCTTTTTTTTCTTATTTCTATACTTTATTAATTTTTTTTCTCCTCGTTAATCCCTCTTTTTTTCTCTGTCTTCTTTTTATTTGTTTATATGTATCCTTTATTTATTTTATTTTTTTCATATTTTCTCTTTCAACCCAAGAAGACTTTCCTCTTTTTTCTCCTTATTATTCCCCTCATTAACATTTAACAGCATTTATGAATAAAATACACATAAAATACAAAATACAACTAATATTCATTTTAAATAAATAGGGAATTAACTTGTAATATATGTCATATAATTGATAAAATTAGTGATAGATAGATATATTAATATGTATAAATAAATAATAAATAGATATAAAAATAAAAAATATATAATAAATATTAAAAATATATACAATGTATTTTATTTTATTATATAATAATATAATATACCCGTAAAATGAGTTAAGATGCCAGTTTTTAGGGCCGTTGCCATATGAATTTAGTACAGAAAGATAAGTACACATTTTCGCTTTCAATTTCGAAGCTGAAGAAAATTTTGAATGATTGGGATAGGAGGGAGTATTTTTTTATTCTTGGCACAATCTCGTCCTACCGTGTGAGATTGGGTCACGGTTTTTTCTACTTTATAAAATCAGTTGTCGTCGATTTAATTGTAATTTTTAACACCTGTTATTTAGGGGCAAGAACACTCCCAGCTAATATTTATTCATATCAATAATTACAAAATTACCATAAAAAAAAAATTACAGGTAATTTTTTTTTAGCAGGCGAGAACTTTATTGTTTTTATATTTAAATTGCTGTTTTGTTTTTCTTCTTTGTTTTTGTTTTTTTTTGTTGGGCACATGGTGAGTAAACCCACTGACAATGTCTGACCCATGTCAGAAGTGGTGTCGGTCCGAATCCAGCTTGGGCAGGTTGAATTTTATTTCATGGCGGACCCTCGGAATGAATCTCTACATTCCCACTCTGGCAAGAATAGGTTAATAACCCATCTTTTCTGCCCAAAGTAAGAGAAATAAGGATTTTAACCCCATATAAAAAAGTTGCTTATAAGCTTATATAATACTATTACCGGGAGCCCTGTTTTAAGTCATCAATTAACAACAATCAGCCCAAGACTTTGATTGTAATTTGGTATCGAAGATTGAACAGTGCATCCATTCCTAACCCAAGAACATCTTAAGAGTGGTTTGAGCAGCAATTGGTGGTTCTATCTTATCATGTTTCTGCACGTCTGGTCTAAGCTTACCATCCAAGACAAGTTGATTTGACCACCATTTATATCAGTCCATGGAGTTTTATATGTGAATCCTTTTTTCTGCTCTAAAGATTTCTTCAGAAGACTTCGGCATTTTTCATCTATTTTCCTCTTTAAGGCTAAATGTACCCTTCCTTAGACGCACCAGAATTTACTTTTCTATTTACTCTTGAACGGATGGTCCTATTTTGGATCTGTAAAGTGCATTTTCTTTTTTTCTAAAATAGAAGTTACTGAAATTAGGTTAAAAAATCACCAATCCAATAATAAGGAAAATAAGATGCAAAAATATGAGTTAACGA
>NW_027111309.1:0-1291 GCF_000696795.3 Halyomorpha halys | reverse complement strand
CATCTTCTTTTCAGGCGTCTCGGAGGATTGTCAGGAATGGAAGAGGATGCAAGATTAGAAACTAGGGGGTTTGAGTGGTTAGAGAGTTTATAATGGAAGGAGTGATATCTGGTTTGGGCTAGATCGGTTACATAGAGAAGTAAGGTCTTTATGTATGAGTTTATTTGTGACAAAGTAAGGAGCATTGAGGATTTTACGAAGGATTTTGGACTGTAAGGATTGAATACGAGAGGAATTCGAAGGTTTACTGGAGCCCCAAAGCTCAACTCCATATATCCAGATTGGCCTTATTACTGTCATGTAGATCAGTCTTTTGTAATGTGTAGGAAGTTTAGACCGTTTGTCAAGTAAGTGCTGTAATAGTCGAAATCAATGTGCAGTTTCCTGTCTTTTCAGTCTGGTGTCAGGAAATTCATTTTTATTTTTTTTATTAGCGACTTAAAGGTGGTGGTATTGACCGTAAGAGATAGTTTCCTCACCGAGCCTTGATTCCCTGAAACTTTTTATATTTTTTTGTACATTGGAATAAACATTCTTCCTGACCTAGGTTGGAAAAACTACAACATTTATATTTTAATGGGTTCTGAGAATTTCCTGTATCTTCTTCAAATTATTCATAAGGAGATTTCACATTTAGCCAAGTAATTCCAAGCAATGAAAACAATATTTCATGCACTTTAATTTTTTTTATTTATTACTATTTATAACTGCATTTATATAAAAATACATCAAGTAAATTTGATGTAATATAAAAATAGAGTGGTAGAGGCATGTAGAGAAACTACCTATTATTAGCACTCTAATCATATTTCTACACTAGAAGGTCTCGAAGCCAATTTCTTTTCAGGTGCTTCGGAGGATTGCCCGGAATAGAAGAAGAAGCAAGGTTAGAAACTAGATAGTTTGGGTAATTAGGAAGTTTATAATGGAAGGATTGATATCTGGTTCGTGCTAGTTCATAGTTCGGTTACATATGGAACATTAAGGTCTTCGTGGATGATTTTATTTGTGACAAAATAAAAAAAAGTAAAGAGCATTGAGGATTTTAGGAAGGATTTTGGGTTGTAAGGATTGGATACAAGAGGAATTTAAAGGTTAAGTTGAACCCCAAAGCTCAACATCATATGTCTAAATAGGCCTTATAATTGTCATGTAGATCAGTCTTTTGTAATGAATTAGAAGTTTAGGCCATTTGACTGATTAGTGCAGTAATATGTACAGTTTCCTGTCTTTTCAATTTTATGTGGGAATACTTTAAAATTTACAGAAATTTTCTAACGTGAATGCTGAC
>NW_027111308.1:0-1243 GCF_000696795.3 Halyomorpha halys | reverse complement strand
AAACAAACTGTTCTAAAATAAATATTATTTATTACAACTAATCTACTTTGTGTAAATAGTGTATAAATTTCTGTTGATATTCAATTATCATCTTACTGAAATAAAAAAAAATATAAATGTATATATTTTACAGACAACAGACCTACCAGGTATCAGAATAGTTAGATACTCAGGATGTTTGAACTTTGTGAACAGATCATTTTTTAAAGCTAAGTTACTTAAACTTTTGGAGAACAATGATCCTAATGAAAATGAGGTGAATAAGGATTCTTCACCGGAAATATTACAGGCAAGCTGATTTTTTATATTATTAATTTATTTGGTTACTTTGACATTTGTATTATTTACTAAATTATGTTACATGTGCCTTATTAAATGACATATGTCATTATCTATTAAATATACACTCCCACACACACAAATTGTTTTACTAATAATGTAGCACTCTTAGAATGTATTTAATTATTGTTTGTTTTATAAGAAATCTAAGAAATGGAGGAAAAATGTAATTGCATTAATGATAACATTATTTTTAAAGAAAGACACAATAGCTTTCCCTTACTTCCTTAAGATGATACTTAATTCAGTTTTAAACTAACTTGCAGCCTAAACTTTTCACTTCTATTTTGAATGTACTTAGTTTTTTCTGTGATTGTAAATAAAATTTAAAAACCATTTAAATATATTTGCTCAATATACTTGTATAATGATTTAGATTTACCATTATTATTTTTTGTTATTTCCTTTCCTTTAACTTAATAGTATCCATTAATCTTCAAATTGAAGTATAATCTTAAATTATAGCAGATGATGGGATTTGTATGACAGTTGGTTCTCTAATATTACTAGGGGATGAAAATTAGTACCTTAAGTTCCTTTCAATAATTGTATTTTTTTCCAGTGGGTTTTAGTCTTTAGGTAACCTTTATCAGGCTACGAATAAACTTAATTTTCTATTTAAATTGAAAAATAATTTTAAATAACCACATAGTAAATGATTTTCTTCAAACTATTCCATTAACTTTTGTGAAGCAGCTTATGAATAACATTATGTACCTACTACAAAAAAATTAAAAATAACTTATTTTTCTGCAGGAGACCATCATTTTGGATTTTAAATGTTTAACATACATAGACCCATCTGGAGCAGAATGTCTCAAGAGCTTGATCAATGATCTGAGTAGAGATAATAAGGCTTTGTTCCTAGCTGGACTGTCAGGTAAATTTTAATTAATTATATATA